>NW_015554068.1:742891-754899 GCF_001515605.1 Sinocyclocheilus anshuiensis
TATAGTATATATATATATATATATATATATATATATATATATATATATATATATATATATATATATATATAATATGCAACAAGTTCGTATAATATTCCAGACAAAATATACAGTATTTTATTACAGGTTTGATTTTAAAAAAATGTAATTTTATGTGTATGTATATATATATATATATATATATATATATATATGCATAAACAAAATATATATTAGAAACATTAAGTAGACATGTAATTCACATATAAAATACTTTGTCTCTGCTTTGATTTTGTGAATTTCAAAGTGTATACATTTCAATGATTCAAATATCTTTGAAATATATTAATATATGACATATAGGATGTCAAATATATTTAATATGTATACAAAACACTTCCACCTTCTGAAATAAATCACACAATCTTCCGTGTTATTCATTTGCATTTTTTTTCTTCTTTGATATTTCAATAGGCATTCGTGGCTGCACTAAACCAAGTAACTAAATAGCACAGTGTTAAAGTAGATTCAAATCAAATACTGTTGTCTTGAATACATGTTAATATCATATACACTGTCTTGAGTACGAAGATCCCTGATAAAGCTGAATGTATGTGTATGCGTTTGTGATACAAACGGTAGGCTATATGATTTCTTGTTCATTGTTCTTTGTTTTTTCTTTGTTTAAAGTAAAAATGCTGCTGAAAAACAAACGTGCAAACGGGAAATTAAACAACAGGAACAAAACAGCGTGAACTGTTATTCTAAAAACTGCAATAGAGAAAGATAGGCATCTTGACATTTGACACCAGGGTTCAGCAATCCTTTATTTGACTACAGTAGACTTGTATATAGCCTCTATGAATGGCAGTTCCGTAAACAGAGATCAAGTTATGCACGACAGCTTCAAGCCACATGTCCACGTGACTGTGCATTCATAAGCACAATGAATGAAGCCGTGCAAGTTTATCAGTTAGCCTAGATCTCAAGAGATATAATCAGCCGTGCTACTCTACTGTAAAGTTAATTATCAGGTCTAGTCTAGAAAATGCATGTTTAAATGGCAGTGACATTCTTGAGAAACATGCTTTCAAATTCCTGTCAACATTTTGAAGAGGGCCCAAAGTGATGCTCATAAAAAAAATACAAATTTGAAAAATAAATAAAAGGAATTATTAGCTTGCACGAAAAACTCAGACCTGAACATTCTTGAGATGACTTACAAGTTCCAACATATAGTCGAAAACCTTTCCAAAATCCAATACGCTGTTAAGAAGGAGCATTTCCCTATTAATACTGATGGTTTTGAAATTTTTCAATAAAATATGGGTGTGGGCTTCAGGTGTCCACATACTTTTGGCCATATGTGCCGAAATATGCAGACTTGGCATTTTGACGAGTCAGAGTAGGAAAAAAAATAAAATAAATGCAAGCCTTATACAACACAAAGCAAACAGAAAACCAAGTCTGTAAATATCTGATGTCCAAAAAAGTCCCTGTATTATTATTATTATTATTATTATTATTACCAATGAATAGATTACAGAATCATGGCTGCTCCGTTTTTGATAGATACATCTATATTATTTTTATTTATTTATTTATTTTTAAATTATTTTATTTTGCAGTCCATTTTTATTAATCTGATTCATCTTTTTTAATTCATATATTTATTCATATAGTTAAAATTAAACTTACCGATCACCATGAGTGATGTTGAGTGGTGAGCTAATTGTGATTTATACAAACTAAGCAAAACTATAGAAACAAAAATTATACATTATAAAACTTTATATATTATTACAATTTAAAATAACAGTTTTCTATTTGAACATATGATAAACTGTCATTTATTTCTGTGATGCGCAGCTGGATTTCCAGCATCATTACTCTAGTCTTCAGTGTCACATGATCTTCAGAAATCATTCTAATATGCTGATCTGCTGCTCAAGAAACATTTATATCATTATCAAATATTGTGCTACTTCATTTTTTGTTTTTTTTGTGGAAACCATGACACAATTCATTTTATATGACTTCATGAGAACAGCATTTATTTGAAACTGAAATCTTTTGTAATGTTTAATGTCTTTACTGTCACTTTTGATCTATTTAATGCACCCTTGCTGATTTAAAGTAGGCTATTATTTATTTAAAAACATCTTACTGATCCTAAACTTTTGAACCGCACTATATCTTTTATTTATCAGATAGCTTATTTCACATCGTTAATTTTAATGACTGTGTGAAGCATGCAGACTTTTGAAGCTAAAACAGTCAGCAAGAAAGATCTGGATGGATCTTGTGTTGAAAGAGAAAAAAAACAGCGGTTCAAAGGCTTTGATACCCAGCTGTGATCACCGACTGTTTATTAGTGAGAGCAAATGAAGAGAGCTGGGGCCCGTTCTTCGTACCTCGCTTAATACATCTGAGATGATTTGAAAGATGCCAGATCTTCTAATCGTGATAACTGATCTCTGGCTAATTTGGTTCTTCAAACGAATTTGCGGATTTGATTCAAATATCTGGATTAAGTTGTCTGAGATTACTGCGCATTCTCAGGTTTCCCGTAAAGGGCAGATGTATCGATACTGGAAACCACGATCAGCAATGCAACGATTGGCTGCGGCAAGACAGCAACCTAATGACTTCATATAATTAACCCTCTGGTGCTCCTCATTTGGGAGTCACACTTGTGATCTTCACGGTCAAAAGTGACCGGACACCTGAAATGTAACGTTTTCAAATCAGTAAAATCAATGTAATATATTTTTGTTCAATAATATTTTTTATTTTGTATTTTGAGATAATTTCATGGCACTAATTAATATTTATGCAATAATTATGATTCTGCCCATTGAAAATAATACACATTTTTAAATATATATATTTTTTTATATTACTTTTCAATGAATGCAGTATTTCATGTTAAAATAGAGTCAATGCCTTTAAAATCCCATTTTTGAAGCCAGATTAGTGCCATCTGGTGGGATTAAAATTAAAAAAACATCTGCAATTCCGTGGTTTAGCCCATAGATTCATATATAGCTCTATATAAAAGGCCTATAAATTCTCTAATTGTTTTTAGACAAACACTTATTTTTAAGTTGTGGGTTTGGATATATATTTAGACATTCTCAAAGACAACTTTTTGTAAAGGTTTAGGTTTTTTGACATGTTGATTTGAAGCGTCAGTTTTTGAATTATTATTGGTCAAACCTAAACACAGAGAAAGCATTTTGTTACACAAAACATTAAAATTCTATACAAATGTAACAAAAATGAAGAGAAATTTTTTATCAGAGCTTAATCCTTCTGGGTTTGATCTGATTTCAACCTCTTATTTCAGTTTTCTGACTCGTTTTGGCTATATGTTAACAGCCATACCAATTCATTTGAGTGTGTATAATTATGTATGTTTGTGTGTGTCTGCGAGTGTGTGTAAGTGAGTGTGTGTTTGAGAGAGTGTGTCTGTTTTGCACTCTTGATGTTTTAGAGTGTAACCCCTTCCTTGCTGTCCACTTTTTTACTGCATTGTTGAATTATTGCATGTATTTTACATATCTGCTGTGTTACAGTCACACCAGTTCATAGTGTGTGTGTGTACGCGCGTGTGTGTGTGTGTGAGTGTGTGTGTTGGTTTTGCACTCTTGATGTTTCAGAGTTTCGCCCTGTCATTGCCGTGTGCTTTTTTTCTGCATTGTGTCAGATTTGTAGATTGTACACACAAAAATTCTCAGAATACAACCACTAAGTCTGCTCGAATCATGCCCTCAATTTTTATTTGTGTGCTCGCATTTCCAAATGCTATAAAAGTCACCAAGTTTCGCACCATTCCGATGAAGCTGTGATTTAAAAAAATTCAAAACAGAAACTTTTTCAGTCAAAAGTGACCGAAGAGCACCAGAGGGTTAAAAAAAGACACCTGACGGAAAAAAAAAACTTGACACATTTCTGGACATTTATAAGGAAACAGCCAAGTGAACAAAACTACATAAATGTTATAACAGTTAAATGAAATGTGCACCGTTTTCATCTATTTTTTTTTTTACATGATTGACGATTTCTAATATTTGTACAGCTTTACATTTTTATTTCAATGTTGTAATTAGCCATTCATGTAATTTTTATCTTCAAAGCAGATTTGTTATGTGACAGCATTAAGTAACGTTTCTTAAGGGTCAAGATCATGTTATCTGCGTCTGCGCTCCTTCAAGCCACTCCCACAATATCTGTCATCACTCAAATTAATGCACGACTCTATATTAACTGTACAGCATGTGTGTAAGACTCGAATACAATTATAGTTATTATTTTATCACAAATAAATATTTCAATGAGTAAAACTGGCTGTCTATAGTATTATAGATTACACAACGTTATAATATTATTTTCAATTCAATTTTTTAATTATTATTATTTTAAATGATTGTCCCCGGATCAGTAGGGTACTCTTGTAATAGAGTAGCAGTGGCTGGGATAGATTTTAAATATAATTTCCACTTAAAAAAGATGCAATCTAATCCTGTTTACATGAAATAAGCCGCTCCCGAGCAGGTTTAAGTTTAAGGGCCTGTGAGCAGGTTTAAGTTTAAGGGCCTGTTGCCATGACAGCAAGTCCAGGATGAGCTTCGAAGAACCAAACTATCCAAGATCAAGCCAAATCATCAACAATCAAATCCAGCTAACTGAGTTAGCGACGTACGAAGAACGGGCCCCAGGGGTAGAAATGCGGTTAGTTAAACTACTCGCACCGAGCCTCTACAAACTTGTTTCACAATGATGCCTCTGGGGAAATCCTCAGTGCAGATTTCTGACCTGTTCATGCACAGAAATGTCGAAAATCCTCTTTTTAACAGTCAAACACGACTTATATTCGCAAAGTGGGAAATGATCGAGTATCATCGCCACAGGGTATGTCAGCCGATGATTTATGAACCAATATTTGCAGTTTGCTTTTATAAATATTCATAAGAACTGAACAGAGCTTCAAAAGTTAACACTATAAAACCAAGCGATATATCGCCATTACACATATAGCGCCAAAGTTTACTCAAGACACTTGAGAATGTTTGAACGTTATTGTTTTTGATAAAAGAGTATAAAATAGGTATTTATTTAAAGAAAATTGGCACCATTTCACAAGTGTTCAGTGTTTAAAAACTCTAGCATCGTTTTTCTTTTTTTCTGAGGATGCCACGTGCAACATCACAACGGCTTGTTTGGGTTAATAAACGTGTAAGTTGTGTGGAAATCAGTTCCTTTACCTTTCACACAACGTGCTGAGATCTTAACAAGCCCTCTTTATGTAACACGTGCTGTTTTTGACTCACGAGGCACTTCAGTCTTCTTTCTTGGGGAGTCTGCCATCATCCGGTCATCTACTGACATTACCGCAGGTGCTTATGGGTAAGAAGACCATTACAAGCTTACTAAGACACCGCAGTTATCTTATGTTTCATCTTATTACTCAGAGCAAAAAAATTAATAAATAAACTAAAGAAAAGTGCTAGCATAATGCTAATATCAGCGCCGATATCCTTCCGTGCTTCCATCAACAGAAGCATTAGCGCCATCTGTCAGGATGTATACAGTAGTGAGTACACCCCTCACTTTTCAGCAACCATTTTAGTATATCTTCTCAAGGGACAGTACTATATAAATTAAACTTGGATATATTTTAGAGTAGTCAATGTGCTGCTTGTATAGCAGTACAGATTTACTGTCCTCTGAAAATAACTCAACATACAGCCATTATTGTCAAAATAGCTGGCAACAAAAGCGAGTGGTGCACTAAGTGATAACAGCTGTATGTTGTTTAACCATGCAAAGCCACGTCCTATTCATCACGTTCATGTTTTTGTCTGCTTGACAGGACCATACAAATTTGTGTATCTTGCATTAGAGCTCATGGCAAAGAACTCTCTGAGGATTTGATCTCCACTAACCCTGTTGAAAAAAACAGCATATGCCTGGTTAGGTATGTTTTGACGCTGGGATGCTGGTTTAAGCTGGTCCTTTGCTGGTTTATGCTGGTCCTTTTTTTGGCTCAAATGGTGTCCAGCATGTGTGGCGACGCCCTGGTGAGGAGTACCAAGGAAATTGTGTCTTGCCTACAGTCAAGCATGGTGGTGGTAGCATCATCTGGGGCTGCACGAGTGCTGCTGGTACTGGGGAGCTGCGGTTCATTGAGGGAAACATGGATTCCAGCATGTATGTGACATACTGAAGCAGAACATGATGCATATGTGCAGTTTTCCAACATGATAACGACCCCAAACACACCGCCAAGATGACAACTGCCTTGCTGAGAAAGCTGAAGGAGTTTGCCTACAGTCAAGCATGGTGGTGGTAGCATCATCTGGGGCTGCACGAGTGCTGCTGGTACTGGGGAGCTGCAGTTCATTGAGGGAAACATGGATTCCATTATGTACTGTACATTGTGAAGCAGAACATGATGCCTTCCCTCCAGAAACTGGTCAGAATGGCAGTTTTCCAACATGATAACACCACCAAGATGACAACTGCCTTGCTGAGGAAGCTGAAGGTGATGGAGTGGCCAAGTATGTCTCCAGACCTGAACCCTATTGAGCACCTGTGGGGCATCCTCAAGCGGAAGGTGGAGAAGCGCCATGTGTCTAACATCCAGCAGCTCCGTGATGACATTATGGAGGAGTGGAAGAGGATCCCAGCACCAACCTGTGCAGCTCTGGTGAACTCCATGCCCAGGAGGATTAATGCAGTGCTAGATAACAATGGTGCTCACACAAAATATTGACACTTTGGACATTCACTTAGGGGTGTACTCACTTTTGTTGCCAGTTATTTAGACAATAATGGCTGGATGTGGAGTTATTTTTAGAGGACAGTAAATCTGTACTGCTATACAAGCTGCACATTGACTACTCTAAAGTACATCCAATTTTCATTTCTATAGTATTGTCTCCTGACAACATAAAATGGTTGCTGAAATGTGAGGGGCGTACTCACTTTTGTGAGGTACTGTATATATAATTTAGCTAAATAAAAATTTAATTCTGAAGCTCGCTTTTGTCATTCACAATCGACATTGAATATCCTATATCCATAAATTAGCCTACAATTTAATCAGCTACTGTAAACCCATATTAACTAGCAAACATTAACTTATTTAAGATTTATCTAGGTGACGCCATCGGTCAATATCAGGGTCCACGATGAAGAAATAGAAATCATTTTAACATCACACAAAAAAAAAAGTGCGGAGCTCTTACAAATTGTACTGTGGTTTCATTACATTTTTAGCCACTTTGAATTTATTTACTTAATTTGATGAATACATTTCATGTGGTGTAAACAAGTAAAAAGTAGTATTTTCTTGTTTAATAAAGTTTGTACTTTTTTTTTTTTTTTAGACTTGGTTTTAGTTTAGACTTTTGGGGAAGTCACAATCTAACAATTTAAAATGAGAAATCAGTACAACTGGGAATTATTCAACTAAAACAGCTGAAAGAATAAAACGACCACAAATTAGCAAATAGTGATATAATTTGTAATTTCCCCCACAATATCCATTTCATCTTCTACATCACATGTGGAGCTCCAGCAAACTGCTTTTCCAAACGAGTAACGCCAAACAATTTTAGACACCGCTGCTCTGGTTACTGCTGTGATAGACAAATTGACAAGTTACTTTCATGGATTCCTTCCAGTTAATTAGTAAAAGATTCTACTCAATTTAGGAAAAGCGATTAAACATCTAAAAAGGAGTTTAGATGTTTAATCGTAACAAGTTTCTGTAGGACTGCAAAAACACATTAAGGAAATATGACACATTCAAAATCACAACAAGCCAAAGAGTTTAAAAACCAATTTTAATCAAAATGGTTCTTTACATCATGAAAAATCTGAACTGGGAAAAACAAACAACAAAAAAAAAAAAAAGGGTGCAAAACCCTCAAGTCACAAGCCAAATTTAGTTCATAAATTTGACATTAGCCTTACAACACACTTGTTATCCATCTTAATCCCATTCAAATATTTCAACCAGATTTACATCTCTAAATAGGCATCAATTCCATGTATATGTTACAATATGCTTTGCACATTAAAAAGGTACACTGCACATTAAACTTTCACCTAAAGCCAACTTAAAAAGAAAAAAGGATTTAAATAAAATTGATGGGGGGGGTGCACACCATAAAAGAAAAAAAGAAAAACTGTTGCATGTACATGTACCTAAACCAGCAGAGCATAATTACAACAGTCACATTTAAATTTTCACGCGGATGGTTGGGACGTTTCAGAACTCACACAGTTAAAAGGGAGCGAGGGGTCGGGGGTCACTGTACAGTTACTGATGCTTTCTGGAATGTCCTAGAAATGCTCTGACAATGTGGATTTAAGCAAATGGAAACAGTTCAGTTACAGACTTAATCATCAAACTTGATCTTCTTCCCTTGTGGTCGGTCTCCAAATCCACCTCGTCCACCTGAAGAGAGAACTTTTTTTAAATTCATACAGCTCCATTAAAACCTAAAAGGTTAAAATGTTCAAAATAGCATACTGCCATATTAGTAATGACTAGCATTTTCTTATTCACTAACAGACTGGAAAGCCTCCCCAAAAAGTAGTAGGAAAAAATAAATAAATATTAATAGATCTAATTAGAATAGACTTAGACAAACTACATATAATTTTATTTACACTTATCTGATTAAATGGCTTGAATCTAATTTTATTCAAGTGTAACATTTAAATATTTTGTTCATCCAAGTAATACTACAGGTATATCAATTTAAAATAGATTTAGACGATCTATATAGACTTAGATAAATGTTAATAAACTGATTTAAAAAAAAAAAACTAATTTAGATTTAATTAGATGGCAAAGCTTTACGTTTATAGAAAACAAAAGTTCAAGTAGCCATACAGTAATAATAAATTACATTGACTTAGTTAAAATATTAGATTTAACTATAAAAACTATAGATTGAGAAATTAAGCAGATTTAGACAAAGCAAATTAGATTTAACTAGATGACAAAAATACTTAAATAGATTTTATTTATAGAAATAGAATTGTATTTTGTATGTCCAATTGAATCTCATTTTATTTAGATTTAATTAGGCTTCTCAAATTCCTACATAGATTTAGTTGTCAATAAAATTAGATTTAATTAGGTGACAAATCTGAATAGACAATAAAATTTACAAAAATATTTAGATTCAAGTAGATGTACAATAAATAAATTTCTACCATTACTATTAATACAACTAAATTAAATAAAAATAAGTGCAGTATTGTGCGCTAGTATTCGATCATGTACTTGGTCTATAAACGCATCACTAGATTGATTGACACCCACCGCCTCTTCCTCCTCTGAAGCCGCCGCCTCTTCCTCCTCGTCCTCCCCTGAAGCCGCCGCCCCTGCCGCCCCCTCGGCCTCCGAAACCGCCTCGTCCACCGCCGCGTCCTCCAAAACCTCCTCCGAAGCCTCCCCCGAAGCCTCCTCTGCCGCCCCCTCGGCCACCCTCGCCCTTGGGCTTCGCGTAGTCCAGAGTGACTCTGTTTCCGTCGATCTCTCCGTCATCCATGGCTTCTTTGGCCGCCTTGCAGTCTTCTTCGCTATCGAAGTCTACGAAACCAAACCTGAAGGAAGAGACGCAGTATTAAGCAAACATTCAGAGGGAAAAAAGCAGCAGCAGTTACTGGATCAATCGGCTTGAATGTCTAGCATCAGACATGGGTGTGTCCCAATATAGTGGAAACACCTGTTTAACTGTGAATTTCGCTCTACTTCTCGTGGGAATCCATACACCGCCACTGGATTGACAGAGAGGAACTCATGAGAAGCAAGAAACGCGTTATGTATCAAACACGGCTGTACCCTTTAGATGATCCGGTGTCTCTGTCTGTGACGATTCTGGCGCTGACGGATCCATCAAAAGCCTCTTTCAGAGACTGATCTGTGGTATCTTCTGACAGGCCTTTGACAAAAAGGGTTTTTGTAGGTCCTACAAACAGAGTGGAAAGCAGTTAGCAACTAGCATTCGTTTAAAAAAAACAAAAAAAACAAGTGGGATTTGATTGATTGAGCGCTCTACCAACCAGAGCCTCCTCTTCCGCCTCGGTCTCTGTCATTCTGACTGAACTCTAATCTGATATTTCTGCCCTCGATTTCTGTGTTGTTGCAGTTCTCCAGCGCCTCCTTGGCATCCTCCACGTTCTCAAACTCTAAAAACGCGTATCTACGGAAAAAACAATTCCATTACAATGCAAAAGAAAACTGACCAACCAATAAGATGCACGCTTTTTGGTTGCCGCAGTTGCATAAAATAGCACCTAAGTGGTGCTCAAGAACATACTATTTAGCCAAGTGATAGAGAATAGCAGAACATTATTCAGTGTCAAATTTAAAATCGAGGAACACTTTAGTTTCTTTTGGAACGAGTTTGATTACACAAGCACCACCTACTGGCAGAGAGTGATTTTGCATCTTCATTCAGCCCGTCAAATGCTATTCCTTAAATATCGGTCAGAATAAAAATCATTCAAAAAAAAAAAAAAAGTAAACAAATGTCTTTAGACAAACGGTTGTCAAGTTTACATGATTCTATAACTTCCTGGAATCTGACCATTAGATTTAATTAGAATCAATTCTAAATGATTTTGCAAGTTCATGCAAACAACTGGAATTATTCTAAATTGACCAACAACTTAAGCGATTGTGTGATTTAGTCGCAAATTCAAAGCACTTTGCCTTCTTCATACACACCCACAAAAAAAAATTAGATTTCTTATTTTTAGTGATTTTATAATTTTATAATTTAAAAAAATAAAAGCATAAATGACTACTAAGCCTATAAGTGCTCCTCTACTGCCATCTACAGGTTATAATGGTGATTTGATGTATTTTTTTTACATTTTACACAAGTGTTTGTTCACCACAGTATATTTTGGTCATCCCATTAAAAACAACATTCAAATTGGATCATTTTGGAGCTTTAAAGTGCTGGAAACAGTTGTGTGAAATGCTTGCAAGTCATTGAAAATTGCTTGAATTTCTCTCTCAAAAGGCTGTACAAACCCTGAAATGAATAATGTAATAACATTTGAACAAATGTCTTTAGACAAACGGTTGTCAAGTTTACATGATTCTATAACTTCCTGGAATCTGACCATTAGATTTAATTAGAATCAATTCTAAATGATTTTGCAAGTTCATGCAAACAACTGGAATTATTCTAAATGAATCCATAACATCATGGAACCTGACAATTTGAATCAATTCTAAACTAATTAAACCATTTGAGTCAACAAATATTCTTACTGGTGTTCATTTAGTGAACAAATTGAAAAGAAAACTAAAGTTCAGTTTTGTTTTTTTACAATAAACATTTTAAATCTTCTTGATTCAACAACAGGCATTTAGGACAAATGCTTCAACAAGTGTTGTTACAAAATTATTTTATTAGCAACAGTAACGTGCCAAATCTAATTTTTATGTAGAAAAAAAAAATAAATAAAAAAAAATTCTCTCTCTTTATTTATTCCTTCTCTTTCTAGCTTGTACTTATTTGAACAATGTCTAAGAACTTAGTATTACAACCACTTCCTGTGTCTGTTTGCCTCTTTAAGAAGAATCGCTTTATGTATCCCCCAATTGTAAGTCCTTTAAAGTGCTGGAAACAGTTGTGTGAAATGCTTGCAAGTCATTGAAAATTGCTTGAATTTCTCTCTCAAAATGCTGTACAAACCCGGAAACGAATAATGTAATAACATTCGACTCTTTCTGCCACAACAACATGGTTACAGTTAGCGTTACCGCTTCTGGTTTTCTGCATCAGCGCTGTTTGATCCGTTTATAACGGAATTCTGTGCAGAATTTGAAAGCTTCTCAGTAGATCTCACAGAAACCTTTATTCACTCTGCGGCGAATTAAAAGCTTCTCAATGGATCGCGCGGCTCAAACAAGTAGCGGGATTTTATGCTTTCGTTTAATGTTTTTTTTTTTTTTTTTATTTACTCGCCCCAGAAGAAAAAAAGCT
>NW_015554068.1:755714-766255 GCF_001515605.1 Sinocyclocheilus anshuiensis
CGGCGGCTCAAACAAGTAGGGGGATTTTTTGCTTTCGTTTAATGTTTTTTTTTTTTTTTTTTTATTTACTCGCACCAGCAGAAAAAAAGCTTGCAGGCTGGAGCCCTGTATTAAATTGTCAAATTAATAAAAACCTAATAAACAATTCATGTCTACACATCTTTAAATGCACTGAATCAACTGCTGTACCCCTTTGGTCTGCCGTTGTTCTGTGGTACTCTGATGGACACGGCCTTCTCAAACACACTCTGGAGGGCGTCTTCATTCGCAGTGAACGCTAGGTTGTTTACAACCAGTACTTTGTTTGCAACAGCTAAAAGGAGTAGAAAACAAGTGCAGTTAACATTCATCTACAACAGATCTAGTCCAGAGCCAAACCGGACCTAGACCGCACAGTTTACTCACCTCTGCCACCCTTCTGACTCTTTTCTCCGGTGAAGTCTATGATGATAGACCGGCCCTGAACATCTGACCCTTGCGCCTCCTCCATTGCCTTCTCGGCGATTGCCTCCGACTTGAACTCGAGGTAGGCGATTCTGTACCCCAAGAGGAGGATGTCAGTCAAGGATTCGCTTAAAAGATGCATTTTTAATAACACGAAGAGCCGTGGCTTAGTCTTACCCTCTGCTAGAACCGCTGTCGCCCATCGGTATCCTGATATCAACAGCCTGGTCAAAGACTTCCCTCAGTTCCTCCTGCGTTACGGAGTACGGCAGGTTCTTTACGAACAAAGTGCGTGAATCTCTCTCTGAGGAAGAGAAAAGCGCTAAAACGTTGGCGTCTGCGAGTTCAATGTTTGATGTACCACATTAGCGACGGTTCGAGATCAGCACTTGACTATCTTAAGCCCACACGAGAGTTCAGGAAAGTGAAAAGGTGTCATCATTTATGGTTGGATTTACGCTCCAAGCGGCAGCTGCGGGAATTTTACCTTTTTTGTTTTCCTGGGAGTTCTCTTTGCTTCTGGCTTTGTCGAGTTTCACCGGTTGGCCCATCAGCTTCTTGCCATTGAGCTCCAAAGCCTTCTGCAGCTCTTCCTCTGACGCGAAGTCAACGTAGCCAAATTTCCTTCATAGCAAATTATGACACCTGATTTAGAAGTTAACAACTCCTTTGCAATGACAATTTACTTGAATAGGATATCCAACAACAACAACAATTTTCTCCTTACTTGGTCCCGCCAATTCGGACGTCCTGAATTTCAAGGCCTTCCTTTGAGAAGAACTTTGCGATAGCGGACTTGATTTCATCAAAGTCTTTATTGTGGTTTAAGTTGCCCAAGTAGAGACTAAAACCTGAGAATTCAAAGCAAATTTAGCCCGCCATACCAAAACAAAGAAACAGACTCCTCCCCCTTACACCAGCATCAGAATTAATATAAAAGGTGACATCACATTTCAGTATTAAGTCCCTTTTAATCATCATATGTAGTTTAATGCACACAAACTGAAGTGTATAGAATTGAAGTATCACCTTCACCATCAGTTTTAGCTTTCTTAGCCGGCGGAGTTCCCTTCTCTTTTTTGGTCTCCGCTTTCCTTTTTGCTTGAGTAACTGGGGTTTCTTAAGAGCAAAACCAAGACAAAGTGAATAAGAGAACTATTTGGAAGTGACCAATGCTATCAAGCTTTATATATAAAAAAAAACAAAAAAATAAAAACACACAACACGAAACTATAATAAATCAGGAACACAACACATTGTGCTGAGAAGAGTATAATGCTATATCTCGTAAATGTATTAAATGTAGCATGAAATGTGGGCACTGATAGCCCCGTAAGCAGTGCGCCGACATGTAGCACCATTGCGCTGCAGGCGTCCCGAGTTCGAATCCTGGACTTTTCCCGATCCCGCCCCCCTCTCTCTCCCACTTCACTTCCTGTCACTCACTACACTGCCCTATCTAAATAAAAGATGAAAATGCCAAAGAAAAAAAAAAGAAAAAACCTGTATCATGAAAGAAGAGTACTACTATACATAAGTATTGGCTTACTTGGAAAATGTGTGTGTGTGTGTGTGTGTGTGTGTGTGTATATATATATATATATATCTCTTCCCCCCCGCTCGTTATTTCGCCCGAAAACCAAAAACGCCATTTTCCACTGATAACTTTAGGCGGGTGAAAATTCAGTGCGCATACATACATATATATATTTTTTTTTAACAAACCAAATGCATCGGATCAGCAGAACATCAAGACAATCTAAAAAGAACTTCACTATCATACCTTCTTCATCATCATCCTCCTCATCGTCGTCGTCCTCATCATCATCCTCCTCCTCCTCCTCTTCTTCTTCTTCTTCTTCTTCAGATTCCTCCTTTGCTTTCACCATTCCTGCCTTTTTGGGCGCTGGAGTCGTGTCCATTTCCTCTTCTGAATCCGGACAAAACATTTAAAAATTATGGCAAATGCAAACTTCAGTGCACAGAATCAAACACCTTCAGTATTAAATCCCTTATGCATCACATGTGCAGCTCTTAAAAATAAACAGCCATTCACACACACCATCATCATCATCATCGTCTTCCTCGTCGTCGTCATCATCATCCTCAGACTCCTCCTTCGCAGCAGGAGCTTTGGCTGCAGGAGCTGCTTTCTTCGTGGCTTTGGCAGGAGTCGCCTTCTTGGGTGGTGGAGGCAGCTCTTCCTCAGATTCGTCATCTACAAAGACAGGAAATGGAGTTGTTAGAAATGTTAGTCACTTATGAATGCACACCCTCCTGAAGCACTTTCATACCATCATCATCATCCTCTTCATCGGACTCCTCAGCAGGTGCTGCTGCTTTAGCAGGTGCTGCCTTCTTTGGGGGAGGAGCTTCCTCTTCTATCGAGAAAAATTAAGACGCATTACTGATATTTTGACTTTTAGATTAATACAGAACTGAGAGAACCATGAAAACAATTCGCTTACCAGATTCTTCATCGTCACTCTCCTGTTTGGCAGCAGCTTTTCCGTTTTTCACTGCCTTCGCCGAAGCCGCTTTCTTCTTTGCTACAGCTTTAGCTGGTGGCGCCTGCCGAATTGAGATTGAATTTCAGTCTAACAATTCCTTCATTAGCAACTAAATGTTTAAAACACGTTATTTACAGATCGATTCCTCACCTCTTCCTCCTCGCTCTCCTCCTCGCTGGATTCTTCTTCCACTTCTTTGGGAGGTGGAGGTGCCTTTTTCTTCAGAGGCGCCAGTTTTTTAGCTGCCTGCAAAGAAAAGGTGGGTTTGCGGGGGCAGGGTTTTTAGTTTTTAAGTTCCTGCAATTATGCTGATGTTTATCATATTTTCTAAACACAGGTAACGTTTTTATGATCTCAAATGTGCTGCGACTTGTCAATTAAATTGGATTTTAGTGAATAGAACTAAAAATACAAATTTATTATTATATTTTAGTTTATTAATATATTACAAGTTCATTAACATTATATTTATATTGTTTGCGAATTGTTCAGTTTATTATATTTGAGCGCAATAAAATGAAAAATTCAACTTTTTTCTAAATAATGAGTTTGTGCGACTTATTTTTCAGAAAATACGATAAGTTAATATTTACATGGGATTGTCTTAATCTCAATGTATTTTATTTATTTTTTTTAAACACTATTGCATACATTCCATTAAAAAGCAAACAAAATTAATAACCTAACATGCATCTCCAGGGCTTGTATGAGACAGCAAATGTTTGGAGGCGTGGCCAAATAAAACACCATTTGCGCTTTCATTTAAACCGCGTTAAAGAGCAAGAACAAAATAACTATACAAAATATGTTTTTGTGGATCATTCAAAAAGCACGACACGTATTTGCGTAAAATTATTGCGCTGCGGATTTTTGTCAACGCATTTTTTTTTGTTGTTGCTAGAGTGGTTAAATTAATTCGTAAGTAAATACAACCACCAATAAAACGTTTAAAAATAAGAAAAAAAAAAAAAAAAAGAAAAAGTTTTAGACTCAAAACTAGAGTGGTTAAATTAATTCGTAAGTAAATACAACCACCAATAAAACGTTTAAAAATAAGAAAAAAAAAAAAAAAAAGTAAAAGTTTTAGACTCAAAACGACAGCACTGCGCGTGGACGAACCCACGTGGGGTTCACGCTACACGTGGAAAACCCACATGCTTGCTATCCAACATGCTAGCATCAGAAACAAATGTGCCATGCTCGCATATTATAATCGTGTAAGTCCAATAATACGCACTAACAACACGACGCAGTTTAATGCAGCGTGTTAAATGTCCGCTCATTCGCTTCAAAGAGCCAAAATGGAGGCGTTTAGCTTTAGCTAACATCGCTACACGGCACACATGGCGAAAACGCGATCTAGCGCGAAACCACGGCACTCTAAAAACTCAAAAACATCTCGCTAATCACACAGGTCGATTTTACAACACTACGAAACATGTCAAATACATACTAAAAACAAGCATACCTCACGCGTGTCAGCTGAGGCCTAATGAAGGAGACGCGTGGTCAGCCCGTGTTAAACGAAAAACCAACAAAAACGGATATTACATAACATTAGCTGATTTTAGGCGCCGCTATTTAGCATTATAAGTCATTTTCACTCTTTTGAGTTTACATTTGCAAAGCTGTACCACACATTTGATCGAAATACATGTGTTGCACATGTGGGCCTTCTTCTCACCAGTCGCGATAAAAACTAAACATTTCGCGCTTTGACCGTTTAAATTTAAACGCTTAATTGTTATAATATGTGTGCAGGTATCTTACCTTGGCAAGCTTGACCATGACTGAAGGCTGTTTTTACAGTAAAGCTGATAACGGGAGAGTGGCGCAGGTAGAAACCGTCCAGTCACACGTGCTTCTCCGTACAAGACGGAAAAGAGCGCTCGCGTACGCTTTTAGTACGTCCTGAAAAGCCCCGCCCACTGAGACCGCCCTCCAATGACGCTCAGTTCCGACTCGTTTCCGCAAACGGTTCTTTTGAACAGTTCGTTTCGATTCAGTGATTCTTTAAAGGGGTCATATGATGTTGCTAAAAAGAACATTATTTTGTGTATTTGGTGTAATGAAATGTGTTTATGCGGTTTAAAGTAAATAAAAAAACATTATTTTCCACATACTGTACATTATTGTTTCTCCTCTATGCCCCGCCTTTCTGAAACGAGTCGATTTTTACAAAGCTCATCGGTCTGAAAAGCGATCGCGTTTGAATCATCAGTGGCAAATCCTTTAAATGAAAACGTACTTACAGACTGTAGCCAGCGTGAGCTGAGGCGGCGGGCCAGCGTAAGCACACAGCGTCTTCACAACATGGCGGCGGCCGCAACAACAATACTACAGCGAGAATAAAAGTTACGCCTTCTTTCTTTGTGTGAACATTTGTGCGGCGTTATGCAAATCTTCCGACATCGTGAGGTAGATATGTGGGGGCGTGTTAGAACGAGCCGTTTTAGGTAGGCGTGGTTAACTCTTAACTTTTATAAAGAATATCTCTTTGGATTTGAGACTTTAGTCTTTGCAACTTTACAGATCTTCTTTATGCACCAAGAGCTTGTAACACTCCAAAGAGAAAGGAACAATTAAAATCGCATCATATGACCCCTTTAATGTCTCGACACCATCACGGCGTGGTGGATGGCAAATAAATAAAAAGTTTGACATGTCTCGTTTTAAAGTAGCCTAAAAGTAAATCTCTGAAACAATAACTCTAAAAGATACTGATGTCATGAAAATAGCATCAAATATGACCCATTATCTTATCTAGATTGAGAATAGGACATGTAGCATTAAATAACAGTTTGCACATAATAGGGAAACATGAAACAGGCAATTGTGATAAATGTGGACTACCAGAAACGGTTGAGCATGTTCTTTTAATATGTATAGCGTATGAAAGGGAAAGACATCAGATGTTCCAAGAACTGGAACTGATGGGAATTAATAGTATATCTCTAAAGACACTATTAGGTTATGGGGTAATGCAATCAAGAATATATGGAGAATTGTTTAAGTGTTTAAAAAAGACAAGATTAATGGAAAGAGTTTGAAGTTTTGAATTTTGTATTTATTTATGTAAAAAATGTTGGTTTATTTAATTTTTTTATTATTATTATTATTATTAATTTTTTTTAAATCTATAACAGTTGAATAATTCATAGCTGAACCGTGTACGTTTCACACTCCAGACCAGTAGGTGGCGGACATGCACCTTTAACGTTGGTTTGCCAATCAGCCAAAAAACTCGAGAGAAGCAGAAGAAATATGACCCATCCCATGATATATTTTTCTTTTCTTTTTTAAACGTTCTGTCCTCCTGCCGAGCCGGTTCATTTGAGTGAATAATAAAAAAATAAACAAAAACATACAGTACAACCAGGGGCGCAACAGCACATTTGCCGAGGGGTATGCAAGATCAGTGTTGGCGCCCCCTGTATTCTAGTAGCCTCTAACACTAATAACTTGCGCAGAAGTTGACTCTGCAAGTCAATGACCAAAAGCCCATTACTAGCTTGTGCATGGAAGGATACAAACTCATCAGGAGTGAAGGAGTGACAAAGGTTCGAACCCCCTTCCCCCTTCCCCCTTTTTTAATACCATAGGGAAAAAAAGTGAAAAGTAAAAAAAGAAGTGTGTCACATAACATCCCCTTTAACTCCTGATGGCAGACCCCAGACAGTTGAACACATTTTTTTATTCATTTTTATTTTCAAACACATGTACTATTGCACACTTTTTAGTTACGTAATTTGAATGTATTTATCATTTGCCTCAAAATATATATTTATATAATATATATAAATATTTTTGCAAATTTTTATATAGTAAAATGTATTTTAAAGAACATCTGAATTATTATTATTTTTTTTCATTTTTACTTAAAGAGATAATTCATGGAAAATTTGCCATGCTAAGTGGAAGATTTCTGCCAAGATTTCACCTGGTAGCAAAACTAATACTATTAAAATTAATGTCATGATTCCCACTATGGCCACTAATGGCAGCAGAGGATCATTTATTGTCTCCTTTACCATTTCCACTCTGTAATATAGTTCTTTTCACATGTTTTGCTAATGGATTTATATTTAGACATTATAAAATCACTATTATAACATTTAAAAATCTCTTTTTTTGTCAAAGTTCAGCATTGTTTTGTATTGAAGTATGAAGTAGCAAGAGTTTTCAACTCATTGAATCTACTTGAATTACACAGATGGCCTATTTTGAATTTACAACGGCAGTGAAAAGTGGCTAGTTTATATCCTTGTTTACAATCTTAGTTTGTCTCAAATGTAAATCAAATGCCCATTCACAAACATATGTTTCCACCATTGCACCATTGCTTGTTCTCCATCATTGCATAGGCCCACTCATGGATGAGACATGCAGATAACGATAGTCAACCTTCACTGAATTTTATAATCAATGAACTCTGAAAAAGTTATCAGTCAGTGTTTAACATTGTATTAGTTGTCAAAATGAATTAATTGCATCACTTTTGTCATAACTAAATCGAGCTCTGTACAAAGGAAAATAATGTAAGGATGTAAAATAAGCTTTTTTTTTCATGCATTTAAATATGGTTTCATTTTTTTTTCATTTTCGTACTTTACAAATTAACGAAAAATTTGCGCATATTTTCTAGTACATTTAACTGCACTGTGCTCACATTTGGCCTACGTGTGCATTAAATTATAAATAAATAAAAAAAACACATAGCCTATCATCTTGCGCCCTATTGTGATCTCGAATTGCAGAATATTTCGGTAGGCTGCATGCATCTGAGAGACGTTCTTAAATGTAATGCACATACATGCATGCACAGTTTTGCCGTTTTAATCGCCATTTTGGTAATTTCGTGACCTAACTGACGATGTATGCTCACAGTTTCTAGTGCGGTTTATTTATGACCGTAATCATAAATACCGTACATACCGTAACCGTGCGGTAATATTTTTAAGTGCACCTCATTTTCGCCTACAGTTGAAGAGCGTGCGCCGTGAGCACAGTAAAACGGCTGACAGGACAGGAAAGTTTTTTACTGACATATAACAATATATCAGACCGCAGTTCCCTGTTGTTCTACTTTGGAAGACCAAACAAAGCAGTTTTGCTTTCACAACGAAAAACACGGCGGCCTATCGTGAGCGGAAGCCGCGGCCTAGCGTGAGCAGAGGCGGCGGGGTCGAGAACGGCACGGCCGGCGGATCCGACGAAGGAACGGCAACCACATGTGACGACCCCGGGCTGGACTCCGCTTCGTCCACGGTGCGTTTGACTGGCTCACTGAGGGCAAGCTAGCTGGCGTGAGCGTCTGAGAAGTTTCCCGTTTGTTGTGGTCGCAAAGAGATACGGCCGTTCCGCGTCTTAAAGGGGTCATATGATGTTGCTAAAAAGAACATTATTTTGTGTATTTGGATAAGTTTTTAATAAATACATTTTTAAACTCATTAAAATGCTAAAAAAAACGTTTAATTAAAAATGTTGCATTCATTATTTTTAATAACTAAGCTTTTGATTATTTATAACGTTTTATTAAAGAAGATTTTCACAGAATGATTTTGGCAAAATGGCGCCCCTATGCACTGCATATACAGCACACCCCGTTTTTGTGTCACTGCAACAATCAACTCCTCTGAACCGGATCTTTGTGCTGTATCAAAATATTTATGAATCATTTTGAGTGAGTACTGAATACGGACTTATTTGTCAGATGAAAATGAATTACGAACGAAAATGAACTACGAAGATGTTTCATGTTGTGCCTATGATTGATCGAAACACTGTTGTCCCAATTACTATTTTAACCATGCTTTGTTGTTTATTTAGCACAAATCATCATAAAAATTGTGTGTCCCATACTTTTCCCCGCTATTTAGAATATTCAGTTTCAGTTTCCTTTTTAAAATTGTAAATCGGTATTGCCAAAACACAGTAAAAAAAAAAAAAAAAAAGAATGTTTGAATATGAATTAGCAATGGCCAATTGGAAAATTATTTATTTAATGAATTTGATGCTTTATTGTTAAATTATTATTATTATTATTATTATTATTATTGTACTATGACTACTACTACTACTTACTTTTTATTAGGGTGAACTCAGGTAAAGTGGGCCACTTTTTGTAAAATGTGTAATTTAGATTCCTAGATGTTTTTTTCCTTTACTGTTTTATTACTTTTGTTAACTTTAAGGTCCAGCTATAATATTAAATACAGTTTATATAAAGTGTTATTTGCCAGATATATACCAATTAACATTTTTAGGTCATGTGCGCCAGACAAATTTATTTTCAGGTAAAGTGGGCCATCCTTTATTTATCAAAAAATATTCCGCATTGTAATTAAAAACATTACTTGAATTTCGTGACTGCATTCTCTTTTCTGTTTTCTACAATAGTTTATTACATGTCAACTAGGGATGAGCGATATATAAAAAATGTATATCTCGAAATTGACAATTTTTTACGATATTCGAAATATATCTCGATATGTTTGCATTTGCTTTTAAATAATAAAACATTATTTTCTTTTGCCCCCATTAAAAAACAACAAAAACAATTTAGATAGAACGGATATTGTTACAAAGTAAATACAAAATGTTTAGTGCAAATTTAAGCATTTAAAAAATTCTAGACCAAGTGATCACTTACTGCTTTTTATTAAATGAACACACGTATATGCAACTGAAGTAGTGCAAAACAAGTACAGAAAGTGCATTCTGTCAACTTTTTTAGTCAAGTCAAGTCACCTTTATTTATATAGCGCTTTTAACAATACAGATTGTGTCAAAGCAACTGAACAGCATTAATTAGGAAAATAGTGTGTCAATAATGCAAAATGACAATAGTAAACACTCAATGTTCCAGTTTTACAAATGCTAGAAACGTGGCTTTCTAAGGAAAGATTGCGATCAAATAGCACACCTAGGTTCCTAACTGCTGATGAAGAATTGACAGAGCAGCCATCAAGTCTTAGAGAGTGTTCTAGGTTATTATATGCAGAGTTTTTAGGTACTATAATTAACCCCTCTATTTTTTCAGAATTTAGCAGTAAGAAATTACTCATCATCCAGTTTTTTATATCAACTATGCATTCTGCCAGTTTTTCAAATTGGTATGTTTCGCCGGGCTGCGAAGAAATATAGAGCTGAGTATCATCAGCATAACAGTGAAAGCTAACACCGTGTTATTAGTCGTTATTGATGACAGTTGTGAGGAAACGACTCTCTTCAGGTCAGCCGGAACGCTTTCTGAGCTTCGTAGCGTCTCTGTTTTGGCACTTCTCACCGCTGACCTTCTCCCAGCGGTTCAGATCTGTCATCAGAAGCTGTTGTTTGGACACTCTCGGCGTGAATGACAGCACTTTGGTCCGGCTCCAGAGGATATTGTGGTTTTTAGGGGCTTCTGTGTGTTTGACTTTCTCCTCATAGGTGCTAGGGCCACTTTTTGCTAGTTTTTCAAATTGTTATGTTTCGCCCGGGCTGCGAAGAAATATAGAGCTGAGTATCATCAGCATAACAGTGAAAGCTAACACCGTGTTTCCTGATGATATCTCCCAAGGGTAACATGTAAAGCGTGAAGAGTAA
>NW_015554068.1:766468-769692 GCF_001515605.1 Sinocyclocheilus anshuiensis
AGAAGCTGTTGTTTGGACACTCTCGGCGTGAATGACAGCACTTTGGTCCGGCTCCAGAGGATATTGTGGTTTTTAGGGGCTTCTGTGTGTTTGACTTTCTCCTCATAGGTGCTAGGGCCACTTTTGATGTGTGTTTTTTCCACTAATCTTCTTCTCTCAGTCTCTGGCTTATCTGTTTCTCCTGTGTGAATGAGGCAGTAGCCCCTCATTGAAGAACACAAGATCCAGGGGGCGTGGTTGGATCCACATCTAGGGGGTGGAGATTGGTGGGTTTAGGGATCAGGGGGTGGAGACGGGTAGGTTTAGGCAGAGCCGTAGAGAGAGCTTATGAAAAATCACTTTCCAGAACATTCTCGTTCACTGTTCCTGGCTGGTGGAATGATCTTCCCACCCCTATCCGGAATGCTGAATCCCTGACAATTTTCAAGCGACAGCTGAAAACTCATCTCTTTCGACGCTACTTGACTTCATCTTAAATTAAAAAAAAAAAACGTTGTCTTTCTCTTCATTTATTCCTTCTCTTTCTAGCTTGTAATTATTTGAACAATGCCTAAAACTTGGTATTACTAGCACTTCCTGTGTCTGTTTGCCTCTTTAAGAAGAATCGCTTTATGTATTCCCCAATTGTAGAACACATGTATATGTAACTAAAGTAGCGCAAAACAAGTACAGAAAGTGCATTCTGTCAACTTTTTTGGTGCATGCAATTCACAATTTACACTGTGCAACTGGGAGAAATAAATAAACTGGGATTTTTTAGCTAAGAACACAAGTCTGTCAACTGTCTCTGAGAAGCTCTGTGGCATGAAACTATGTTCCCACTGGCACTAAAAGCCCTCTCAGATGGGGAGCTAGTTGCTTCAGGAAAATCAGTGTAATATATTTTTGTTCAATAATACTTTTTTATTACTATTTATGATTTTGAGGGAATTTTATGATGCTATGCAATATTTATACAATTTTAATTAGATATTTTCTCCATTAGAATTAATACTTTTTTAAATTTACTATTTTATTTACGATACAGTTATCAGGGAATAAAATGCAAAGAACAAAATGTTTAAAAATGTGTTAGTTTTCTTGTAAGGTGTTTAAATATTGCTGGCCCACTTTGGCTGAATGTGTTAGATAAAGTGGGCCGACCTTTAACCTTCAGTAATTATACCCAGCCAGATTCATTAAATAAATTGACATTCACTGGTTATTTTATAGTTGACACGTATAATTAGCTTTTTTAGAAAACAGAAATTAGTCTGCAGTCTGGAAATTCAAGTCAGAGATGGAAGAAAGCAAAGAGAGAATAGAAATGATTACTTCAAAAAAACTAAAATGAAATATTAAAAGCTGGCTAAAAACAAAAACTGTGAAAAATGACAAACACATGAAATGTTTAGAAATCAAATGAAAACAAAAATTAAAAACATTAATAAAAATTATAACAGTATTAAAATTATACTAAAACAACTGTTGATTAGTAGTGGTTAATAGTCCCATTTTGATTGTGAGGAACACTGAATGTGTTTGTGTGCAGTGAGATGAGTAAACACATGTTGATATTTAGTCTAGAACTACAGTAAGATCATGTTCACACACAACGCTCTGCACTTACTCCTGATTTCTGTCACCATGGCAACACCAGAGCTGTCACTCAACACATGGAAACAAAGTAACTGCTGGCACTAAAAACCCTCTCAGATGGGGAGCTAGTTGCTGGAACACACAAAGTGTTTCTTAGCTAATTTTGTAAATTTGGGGAAATGTGCCTCATGAATGCTCCACCATCATGAGCACAAATCAATAGAATGTGGACTCATACATGGTTTATTTTACCTCATCTAGACGTGATTACCGCGCAAGAGATATGAGGTGGGGGAAGATCTTTTTTTTTTTTTTTTTACACATTATCAAAATGGAGACTAGTGTTACTTTCGTTAACGAAAACTATGATGAAAAATGCTCGTTGACGAGCTTTTTTCCCATGACTAAGACGAGACAAAGATGAGACGACAATAAGGTATTTCTATGGCTCTGGGTTTAGGTATATGTAAGGTGGGAGGAGTTGGATCTGGATCCAACCTCCCCAGGTAGCCAGCGGAATCGGGCCGTTATCGGGCCAGATCTTTTTGGCTACCTGGGTCGCCCCCTGGATCTTGTGTTCTGCAGTGAGGACCATCTCCAATGAGGAGCGAGCGTGTGCGATTGATTAAAATAAGCAAAACACCGGGCAGAAAATGTATCCTTGTAACGGCGAAGCTCTGATCTGGGGATTATAGCTCTTGATATCTGGCAACCGCATTCATGAACACTCACGTAGTAGAGGCGAGAGGTTTTTGGTAAAGTATTTTTTTTTTTTAATACATTTTAGTCTCGTCTTTTTTCCTCAACTAAATTGCATGTTGATATAGTCATAGTTTTCGTTTATTGACCTTATTGTCGTCTCATCTTTGTCTCGTCTTAGTCATTGGAAAAAAGCTCGTCAACCAGAAAGTGATTTTGAGCCTGTCTGTGATGGTACCACGAGGTGTCACTCACTAGCGGATCTCAGACTTCTGGAGGGGATGTAGATTCGTAGTAGTGAGTGGAAGTAGGCGGGGGCTGAGCCTGTGGCTGTTCTATATGTAAGCATCAATGACTTGAACTTGATGCGAGCCTCAACCGGTAGCCAGTGCAAGGAAATAAAGAGAGGTGTAAAATGGGCTTTTTGGGCTTGTTGAAGACCAGTCGTACCGCTGCATTCTGAATCATTTGTAGAGGTTTGATTGTGCTTGATGGAAGTCCAGCCAGAAGAGCATTGCAGTAGTCCAGCCTAGAAATGACAAGGGCCTGGATAAGAAGTTGTGCAGCATGCTCCGTTAGAAAGGGCCTGATCTTTCTGATGTTGTGCAATGCAAACCTGCAAGATCGAGCGGTCTTTGCAATGTGGTCTTTGAAGGTCAGCTGGTCATCAAAGATTACGCCAAGATTTCTGACCGAAGTTGATGGGGTAATTGTAGAAGAACCTAGCTGGATGGTGAAATCATGCTGTAGAGTTGGAGTGGCAGGGAAGACAAGAAGCTCAGTCTTTGCCAGGTTGAGCTGTAGGTGATGTTCTTTCATCCATACCGAGATGTCCGCACCAGGCAGCCTGAGATCCGTGCAGCTACTGTTAGATCATCTGCTTGAAATGAGAGATAGAGCTGTGTGTCATCAGCATAGCAATGGTAGGAGAAATCATGTGCCTGTAT
>NW_015554068.1:771513-774373 GCF_001515605.1 Sinocyclocheilus anshuiensis
ATGTAAGCATCAATGTCTTGAACTTGATGCGAGCCGCAACCGGTAGCCAGTGCAAGGAAATAAAGAGAGGTGTAAAATGGGCTTTTTGGGCTTGTTGAAGACCAGTCGTACCGCTGCATTCTGAATCATTTGTAGAGGTTTGATTGTGCTTGATGGAAGTCCAGCCAGAAGAGCATTGCAGTAGTCCAGCCTAGAAATGACAAGGGCCTGGATAAGAAGTTGTGCAGCATGCTCCGTTAGAAAGGGCCTGATCTTTCTGATGTTGTGCAATGCAAACCTGCAAGATCGAGCGGTCTTTGCAATGTGGTCTTTGAAGGTCAGCTGGTCATCAAAGATTACGCCAAGATTTCTGACCGAAGTTGATGGGGTAATTGTAGAAGAACCTAGCTGGATGGTGAAACCATGCTGTAGAGTTGGAGTGGCAGGAAAGACAAGAAGCTCAGTCTTTGCCAGGTTGAGCTGTAGGTGATGTTCTTTCATCCATACCGAGATGTCCGCACCAGGCAGCCTGAGATCCGTGCAGCTACTGTTAGATCATCTGCTTGAAATGAGAGATAGAGCTGTGTGTCATCAGCATAGCAATGGTAGGAGAAATCATGTGCCTGTATGATGGGACCAAGTGATGTAGTGTATATGGAGAAGAGGAGGGGTCCAAGAACTGATCCCTGAGGAACCCCAGTGACCAGTTGATGTGCTTTGGATACCTCCCCTCCCCAGGCCACCCTGAAAGACCTACCAGTGAGACAGTTTGTTGTTCTGTGAAAGAAACGATAACTGGTTGAAAACAACTCGTTCGAGGGTTTTCACTATGAATGGAAGGAGAGAGACAGAGAATTAAGAACCATTGTTATGCTCTGAAAGTGTAATCCCTTTGAGCACAGTAATCAAGCTTAAACAGCCCACTTTACCTGAATTCACCCAATTATGTACGTTTTAATGCACAGTAGCTGACTATGTTTACTGCAAGTTGTACCTTGTTTAACTGTGTACACGACAAATGAAAATCCTGCATATTGATTAAGTCTTTTGAGTTGGTTCTATTAAGTGAATCATCAAGCTTGTTAGCAAACGGTTCATAGGTTTGCGATTGACTGAGTTTATATCTCATAATTCTAATTGTATACCTTGTAATTCTGAGTTTATATCTCACAATAAATCTGTTAATTCTGAGTTTATCTCACAATTCTGAGTTTATATCTCACAATAAATCTTTGAATTCTGAGTTTATCTCACAATTCTGAGTTTATATCTCATAATTCAAATTTTATACCTTGTAATTCTGAGTTTATATCTCACAAGAAATATTTTAATTCTGAGTTTTTCTCACAATTCTGAGTTTATATCTCATAATTCTAATTTTATACCTTGTAATTCTGAGTTTATATCTCACAATTCTGAGTTTATAAATCACAATTGTTTAAATCTTTTAATTCCGAGTTTATATCTCACAATAAATCTTTTAATTCTGAGTTTATATCTCATAATTCTGAGTTTATATCTCATCATTCAGAGTTTATATCTCACAATTCTGTTTAAATCTTTTAATTATGAGTTTATATCTCATAATTCTGAGTTTAAATCTCGTAATTACGAGTTGATTGGCTATTTCACAATTCTGAGTTTATATCTCACAATTCTGTTTAAATCTTTTAATTCTGAGTTTATATCTCAAAATTCTGAGTTTAAATCTTGTAATTATGAATTGATTGGCTATTTCACAATTCTGAGTTTATATCTTGTAATTCTGAGTTCATATCTCATAATTCTGATTGAATTGAGTTTGTCTTGCAGTTCTAAGTTTATATTCCATTATTTTTTTCTGAAAATTCTAAGTGTACATCTTGCAATTCTGTCTTTTTGTTTCCGACACAACAACAACAACAAAAAAGTTAACCACGACAATCCTGATATTTTTTTATAATTCATAATTCTGCGTTTATATGTCACAAACGTCTGAATTGTGATGTAAAATTCGCAAATACTTTTTAAAAATGTATTCTTAATCCTCTGGCAGAAACAAGCCATATGTCACACACCTGTAGGAATTAAAGGTTTGGTCACTGATAAGACAAAATAACTTCCTTCATGTTCCACAGAAGAAAGAAAGTCATACAGTTTTGGAACAATATGAGGATGAGTAAATGATGACCTCTTCATTTTTGGGTAAACTATCCTTTTAAGAGGTGAAGTAAGGTGTAACAAATTCTACTTTAATAAGGTGACACTTTTGTCCAGTGAATGAATTTGACAACTCTGGCCTATGAGGCAATAAATGCAATTATACGCTACTAACACAATTAAGACAAAGACAAGACGTAAGAGAACACGTGGTTTTTAAGTCTTATTCTGCGTAATCTGAAACCACAGAGCATGTAAGATGTTCACTCTGAAATCTGACTCATCTCATCCATGCCTTCACTTCTCCCATCTTCTCCTCTTATGCAACAGGTCGCTGTCCTCAACAAATCCCACACACACAGCAACATGCAGTCAAAGAGGAATCTTTTATTGGAGAGTATCAGTGGCCACAAGATGGCATCCTTGCATTTTAAACGGCAGTTGAAGCATGTTGAAGGTGCAGCTCTGTAGCAGTGACCACCTGCAGGCTATTAGGGGTACTGCAACTTCAGACCAAGCAAGTAGGCTATTTCTTCATTTTCTGTATATTCTTAGGTGGAAAGTTTAGTCTTTGATTTATTTTTTAATCGTGAATTTTTTTTTTTTTTTTTGAATATGGTTCATTTGTTTTCTGCATGTTTTTGCACAAAAATGTTTAATAAAATCTAATTTGTAATTATCTTTAAACTTGAATATATATATATATATATATATATATATATATATATATATATATTACTTA
>NW_015554068.1:774468-776436 GCF_001515605.1 Sinocyclocheilus anshuiensis
ATATATATATTACTTACCCATTCATTAAAATTAGTCAGCAAGTGTATCCTGTTGGGATTTTAAATGGCGAGGTTGTAAAAATGATCCTGTGTTAATCATGTAATTATAAACATAAATAGTTTTTATATCATTATAAATAGCTAATTATATAGTTATAATAGCTGTTTTGTGTGCTTGACGTCTAGACAAGCTCTTGTTCTCCCAGTTTCTCAAGTAAGTTCAGTGATCAGAGATCGCGTTTCTCTTCGTTTGTTGAACTGGAGTGAGGTTATCTGTCAAAGAGTCTCTTCTTTGCGATATATAGACCCAAACGAGCCAGCGTGAGCTCCTTTAAAAGCACTCTACAGATATATACAGCACTAATTCATTAATAAATCTGCTGTTTTGCCCACTTAGTGGGTCCAACTTAATTGTAGTAAGCAATGTTCTTGGACTCCTTTCTGCCGTTTCAGTTAAAATTCTGCTAAATGCTTGTCTAATGTTTGAGAGATTCATCTGGACGTGTGTCAGAGTCTCAGTTCTGCCCTCTCATGCTCCTGCTTATTCATTATAGCAGGTTTATTAATGAAATATTCAGTATAGAGGCCGTAGGCTTTTTACTCACTTGCTTTTCTGAGAGAAAATCTCCCTTTTGTCCTGATTTCTATCCAAACATCCTCAAAACAAGATAGATTTAATGTATTCATTTCTAAAGAAAATGTATTGTATTTATTGATTTCAGAGAATATGTTAAATTAGTATTTTAAAAATATATATAACTTAATATACTGCAGAAAAAAATTATATTATTTTACACAATACACAATCTTGCTTCTCAGATAAATTTATTTTGTTTTAAGGATTTTTAAAAAAATATATATTTTACTGAAATCCAAATCCAAAAGTATTGGTGGAAAAATGTCATATATATATATATAATTATTTACACAAAATTAAATGGTAAAAACTGTTTTCTTGTTTGCATTTGTGCATTTTTTAATGACTTTTAAAACATTTACAGCTATTAGAGACAAAATAGTTACAAACAGAATTGGCCTGCAGTTTGAATTCGTTTCAAAATGTTACATAAATAAAACTCATATTTATAAATATCTCTTTTATAAACATATAAATAGTTTTTCAACATAAATACATTTATGCGAGAATGAAATACATGAATGTACAGCAGCAGCAGCAACAATATACAGCTTGTATCCACATCATCTGCCATGTGTTTCTTTTACTTTGTACACATTTTTTAATCTAAATATTTGATTTATTTCAGTTGTACGTTTCATTGTCCCCACAAATGGTTCTCGTAGTGGCTTCGTACCATTAGGCTTTTCCTCAGAAGAGGAGCAACTGAGTCTGTTCTGTCCCAAATCGATGACGTCCGTGATTGGCTCTGGAAAGAAAGAGGAGATTCAGTCAGATGGATGGATGTAGACGTGTGTGAGATCTCTGACAACAGTTCTGCATCACACAGTCAGACGTTGTTCTCGTCAGTTTGGCACATGACGCACTCAGACGAAAGCTATCTGTCCCATAGTTAGACACTCCAAATCTATTAAACCCACTATTACAGAAGTAAAAAATAAAGTTTGACAAAAAATAGCTTCCAGAAATCATTAAATAATGGTTTATTATAACATTATTATATTATAAGCATTAAATAAATAAAGCAGGTAAAGCATTTTGCATCAAGAAACTATAGTCAGGAATTTAGTGATTGATGAATATAATATACATAGGGGCACAAAAAGGTGTTTATATATATAATTTTATGCATATTAAAAATAAATAAATGAAATTAATTTTTAAAAAGCATAGCTACAAATATCAAAGATTTAGTTTGCTACAGAAATAAATAGTAATAATAATAATATATTAAATATTAATGAATAAATTAACATGAAATTCCCCAAAATAAAATATAAATACTGTATCTATTATTTAGACTATGCAGACACTCAAAAAAAAAAAAAAAAT
>NW_015554068.1:776902-778586 GCF_001515605.1 Sinocyclocheilus anshuiensis
AAACTATGCAGACACACAAAAAAAAAAAAAAAAATTATATATATATATATATATATATATGTAATAAAGATTTTGATTGCTACAGAAACAATATATGTGATCATTCAATTTTTTATATATATACACACACACACACATATATATATATACATAAAAAAACATATATTAAATCAATGAAATGATTTATCTGCGAAAATGTATATCTACAAATACTTAGATTAACATACCCCAAAAATAAAATGTACATATATTTACATTATATATAATAATTCATTTTATATTAACATAAGTTAAAACTATTTTGCTTTTTTATTAAAAAAAAAAAAGTAATTCCCAAAGGGTTTACCCACAAATAATAATAATAATAATAATAATAATAATAAAATCATGATTTAGATCTCTACAGATACTCAATTAATAAATAAATGAATAAATAAACATTTTTTATAGAGATTATACCTACAAATATTTAAGATGTAGGTATTTACAGTTACCAGCCGATCGATCAATCAATAAATATTTGTAAAAAAAAAAAAAAAAAAAAAATACATGAACTTTCAAAAAGCTGTATATCTACAAACATCTAAGACTGAGACGTGTTGAGATTCTCACCAGGAGAGATTATTTGCAGACGGGTACTGAGACGGCTGGCAGCCCATCCCGCTCATGGTTCCTATCCTGTCCATCTTGTGTCCGAAGCATCCGCTCCTGGCCGTCGTTCCTCCCTTCTTAGATCCAGCTTTGAGTCTGCGTGAGCCGGGCTGCTCGTTCAGGATCCGAGCCCAGGGGCCCTTGGCCCGAGTGTCCATGCGCAGGTCCCTCAGCAGACGAACCCTGTTCTCCATCCTCCTCTGACTCTCATCAGACGCCAGGAGCTCAGACAGCTCCTCGCCCAACAGCATCCGCAGGGACTGCGGGATACACCGATGCAGAAACACTCTCAATACTCAGACAAACAGCATTCAGAGTATTACGCACAAGTTCTTGTCTACATTCACACTCTAAAACTCTGAACTGTTCTCTAAAAGAGATATTTCCACCTGATCTGACGCTTGAAAGTGTTGTTTTTATCGATTTAAGATTTATTCAGTCACATCAAAGCAGATTTCTGCCTTGAATAAACTAGTTTCCACATTTTTACGACGCAAAATCGCGCATCCCATTTGAGTTCCTTGAGCAGGAGCTTTATACACAAAGATCAAATTCAGCGTAAAATGGTTCTTCAGCTTGTAAATTAAACTATTAATATGAATCAACCCTGTTAGGGAAGCCGATCTGTAAATGTTAAAGTGTAACGCGTAACTCAGGTCTTCAGTAACGGAGTGGTTCTAGACTAGTAGTTTATATTTATAATGCATTTGATTATTGCTATTTCTAGGAGATTTGATGGAATCCTCCTCATTTACCTTTAATAGAAGTAATCGCTTAGATGTTTCTCCTGAAATAAAAAACGACGCGGATGCACCACCAGTCTCAGATGATTTCATCTCGAATGATTTTGATGACATGTTTAAGTTCATGTTGAGATCTTGCGAACATCTTTGCGGTGTCCCCTGAAACCCTTCTCCGAAAAGAGAACAAAAAAGTTTCCGTTTGCTCAGAAATGAATCTCTAAAGATACGCGCAGCGCGTCTTAAAAGCGCGTTTTCTATTTTTCACGCCTGCGAACGAGAACCTGATGATA
>NW_015554068.1:778793-779158 GCF_001515605.1 Sinocyclocheilus anshuiensis
ATATATATATATATATATATATATATATATATATATATATATATAAAAGCCACAAAAATGAATGAACCTACAGTTTTGCTCAAGAAGTCTTGCGTCCGAGTCTCCTGTGAGCTTCTGCGATCTAATGATGCTCAAAACGCTTTTGCATAATGATGAGGAGGAGGAGAAGGACTCGCAGATGAAATTAAAAGTAGTCTATTTTGAACTTGAGATGAAATGTAAAACTCGTAGTTATGCATATATTGCGCGTAACTGCATATCCAAGCTTTAGCGCATCTTCTACCCAACCTTATATCAACTTTCACATATCAAACCAGACTCTTAACTTGATCTATTGCAGACTATATGACACACAAACTGTATGA
>NW_015554068.1:779467-779810 GCF_001515605.1 Sinocyclocheilus anshuiensis
TACACAAGTCTAAATATCACACTCACCCGCTGTTCTTCCAGCGTTAGTGGTTTAGTCTCAGTGCTGACCGACAGGAGAGTCAGGACAAGTCCACAAGCCACCAAATGCGAGAGAATCATCGTGATGCTGCTTCAGATGTCAATGCTTGTCTAAATATGTCGATCACGACCCTTCATTTACTCCCAGAGGTGTCGAGCTCAACTCTTACTCAATGCAATCTCGGCTCAGGGTTTTATAGCCGGTATGACATCACTCCGGTGACGTATGTGGTTTAAAAGTCATAAAAGTCATGTTACATTTAGATTATATATATATATATATATATATATATATATATAGCACT
>NW_015554068.1:780345-784300 GCF_001515605.1 Sinocyclocheilus anshuiensis
CAAATTGTGTTTATTTTGGATGCGATTAATCGCGATTAATCGTTTGTGAGCACTAATATATATATATATATATATATATATATATATCAGTATTGCATATTGACAGTATGCACATACATTAAATGAAAACATTTAATGTAAATATGTTTTGAAAATAATTATAATAAAATAAATATAATACAATTACATACCATAACATATTTGGTCTTTGTATCTGATCTTGGAGTCAAAAATAAAACATATTCATCAGTAAAGTATTACATATATGTGAGCAGAGGTCAAAGGCAGAATAGAGCATCAGTTTGAGCAGGAGTGAGGATCTTCTACACTTTCTGGTTTGCGACACTGTGTGGCAGTATATGCTGATTGAAATGGTTTCAGCAGCTAGCGCATCAGTCCATCAGACTTCAGTGTCAGAGACTGGATAATTATTTACAGATAAGGATTTTATAGTCTATAATCATACTCTTGCTGTAGGTGTAGTGCTGTGAACGAATGCTTATTTTCTGCACTTTCAACGTGTTGAAACATTAAAACACTGACATACATTCAGACATATTTCAAATATAATGTGTTCTTGAGTTTGGGAGAAGTAGTCACTCTGCCCCCGTAAAAAAAAAAAGAAAAAATATTTTTTAATGTTTTTCTTTTTTCCCCTGAATTGTTTACATTTTCAAAAATAAATAAATAAATAAATAATGCACATAAACAAATGTTTTTGGTTAGCAAGCAAACCTGGGCAATAATTATTCATATGTTTTTTTTAATTTAATTAATAATTTATTTATAATTATTAAAAAAAAAAAAATTTTGTTGTAAGAAAACTGTTTCAGAAATTGTCAACATTCTAAGTATTAAATTCATGAAGTTGATGGAGTTCAATCCATCTTTAAAGGAACAGTTCACCCAAAAAATGAATATTAGCTGAAAATGTACTCACTCTCAGGTCATCCCAGATGTAGATGAGTTTATTTCTTCATCAGATTTGGAGAAATGCAGCATTACATCACTTGCTCACCAATGAATGTGAATGGGTGCCGTCAGAATGAGAGTCCAAACAGCTGTTAAAAACAACACAGTAATCCACAAGTGATCCACAGCACTCCAGTCCATCAGTTAACATCTTGTGAAGTAAAAAGCTGTATGTTTGTGAGAAAGTAATCTATCATTAAGACATTTTAACTTTAAACTGTTGCCTATCACAGTAATCCACAAGTAATCCACACCACTCCAGTCCAGCAGTTAATGTCGTGTGAAGCCAAAAGCTGCGTGTTTGTAAGAAACAAATCCATTCATTAAAATGTTTTTAACTTCAAATCATTGCTTCCAGCTTCCAGTCCATAATATTAAAGCAAATCCATTAAGACGTTTTAACTTCAAACTTCAACATTTTGGCCAAAATACGAGTCCATAATCCATAATAGCACTTCCTCCAGTGAAAAATTCCATCTCCTGTTGTCTCTCTCATCAAAATCCAGCCACGTATTTGTTTAGAGCTGTTTTGGACTGTAAACGCTGCTTGATCTGTGCAGATTTCTCTCCTGATTCAGACCAGATTACTTTTTCACTGGAGAGAGCAATATTATGGATTATGAACTTGTATTTTAGATGGAGGCAACAGTTTAAAGTTAAAATGTCTTAATGATAGATTTCTTTCTCACAAACATACAGCTTTTTACTTCACAAGATGTTAACTGATGGACTGGAGTGCTGTGGATCACTTGTGGATTACTGTGTTGTTTTTAACAGCTGTTTGGACTCTCATTCTGACGGCACCCATTCACATTCATTGGTGAGCAAGTGATGTAATGCTGCATTTCTCCAAATCTGATGAAGAAATAAACTCATTGGATGGCCAATCTTGGATAGACAAATCTGCAGTGTACAGATCACAATGAATAACTCATGAATATTTAATGAGGCAGGCACAGAAGCGTTTATGATTGGTTGTCTGTAGCTATATTGTACATCACATTGTTTCATATCATTTTTAAATGTATGTCAAATCTGTTACTACTTTTTTTTTTTGACAGTATTGACCAATCAGCATCCACGATTGCAACTATCCATTTTATAATGGCAGTTATTGTTATAAAAATGGAAAAGGAACAAAATATAACTTTTAAGGACATGCTGTTTCCTTTCATAAAATACGTACGACTAAGTCCACTAAAATTTCTGACCTTTCGAAAAGCCGCTGCCTTGTCCGTAAGACAATTTCCCAGATGTAAAGGCGGTATAAACGATTTCTGCACTCTTAAAATGGAATCACAAGATATTTGGTGGTCATATTTAACAAAAGGAAATCATACGGATCACAGATTTGATGTTTAACTGTCACAGAGTGGAAAAAAGCGGCTCACTTCCTTCATTCTGTGCAAATCCTATCAAGCATGACTGCTCACGTTTTCCTCTTGATGATAATTATAACTTAACGACATTACATTTAGAGTATAAAATGTAATGAAATATACATGTAATAAATGTAATTAAAAATATTATGCATTATTATTAAAATAACATTCTTTGTATTATTTGTAGTTTTTGCTCATGACGTAAACCATATACATGTACATAAAAAAAACCTGGTAATAAATAAAATATAATAAATTGTTTGTTATAATCAGTGTTATTTTAGTGAAATTGAAATACATCATAGTTCTAATTAATAGTTTGAATTATTTTTTATTATTTTTCTATTTTCTATTTTCTGTTTTTATTTTAATTTTAGATTTAATAACGTTGTAGTGTGTTTTTGGCATTAAAAAATATCTATCTATCTATCCATCATCTATCTATCCATCATCTATCTATCTATCATCTATCTATCTATCTTTCTATCTATCTATCTATCTATCTAACAACATTTTTTTATGTTTTCAGTTTTAACTATAATAACCCTATATATACAGTATATATAATAAGAAAGCTTCACAGGCTGCAAGATAAACTGGGCTACCTGTACTAGATTGTTATAGTGAACTGCTTTCTTCTTTGTATTCGCGCATACTTTTTTTTTTTTTTCATTTTTTAACCAACTTTAAAACTTCTAATGCAATTTCCTGCTCAAGACGAATCGCTTTTGTGAGTCGCTTTGGATAAAAGCATCAGTAGATGTAAATGTCTTCAAGGACACGACTTGCACTCAGAAGATTGTGGCCATTACTCTTGCTTATGTAGCTTTTCCAGAGCATTGTGGTCGAGTCTGTCGGCCGTCTGCAGAATTTTCTTGAATGGCCGCTCGGAGAGATCCAGGAGGTCTGTAATACCTGGAGAAAGCCATCCATTAGCATTCCCATTCAGTGGCAGTCGCCTGGCCATAAATGCAGAGGGAAATGATGTCATGTGGATGCTGATTGGCTGATGGCGCCGCAGGAATCTGCACAGTCACAAGTCATTGACTAGTGAGCGGCCTGAGCCGTGACGTCAGCGGCAGCGCTCGGGGAAACCTATCCATTTCATGCTGGCTAAACATCTACTATGATATAACAACATATTTATGATTGATATGTTGCTTGGTACGTTTTTAATTCATAAAAAAACAGTGATGCTTTTGAATGGTGGTCAATGGAGAAGATGCTTTTTGACAGCAGAATGGTTGATGAGTTGATGTCAGAAGTACCTAGGCCATTCATATTGCAAATGAATATAGGTGGCATTTAAAGAAATATTTAAGTGTCAATTTTTATTAAAGAAATATTTAATATTAGAAATATTTTTTATTAAAGAAATATATTTTTTAAAGAAATATTAATGCACTACATCAGTTATGATGGTGCGATGCCGTGGTTAAAGATATTGTCTGTTTACTGAAAGCTTAGAGGTTTGAACCTGCAAGAGGCAATGGATTTTATTGTTTTACACTTTCTAAGACCCAGATTTTTCATCTGAAACTGAATTGTTATGTTAACTATGAAAATGCTAAACAAAAAGTAAATGTAAACCATTTCAATAT
>NW_015554069.1:2574-7246 GCF_001515605.1 Sinocyclocheilus anshuiensis
TGCAGCTGATCTGTTCTCCAGAAACCTGATGACGTCTTTGACTCTCATTCATTAGCCAGACAGAAATGCACTCTCTCTGTGCACAAAAACAAAATATAATGAATATGTTAAGTAATTCTCATATTTGGACTGCACATTAGCAGCTTCAGCAGTGCAACTCGTAATGCTAACATGCACTAAATACTCACCAGTGCATCTTGATCGGTTATTACCATAATTACTGTAACCCTGGTGGCATTTAAAGCTGTAGCTCACACACACACAAACACACACACACACACATAAATACAGACGAGTGTTTCATTTAGACACAACCACAGGTTCACACATAAAGTAGTGAGATGATCCCATCATAGATCAAGTGATTTTCCAATATTAATTTGGTTCTGGCTCAGAATACCATTACTAAGCATATTCCAATCATACTAATCACTGCATGAGTATATGTCACAATGCAACTCAGATTTAACCATTCAGATGTGACAAATAAACCAGAAGAGATATCAACCTTTCCATCAAACATTTTTACACATTATGCAAATGCAAATGAAATATTTCCATTTCCTAATTTTCCATCTTTTTTTCTGAAAATTGAATGGAACTTGCATGTAACAAAGTCCTATTGAAATGCTCTATTAAATTATATGCTAAAAATGCTAAATGTTTTACATGGACCTCAGAAAAAAAAATGCAAACAAAAGTTAAAAAAAAAGCCCCAATATTTATTGTTTTTGTAATTATAAGTTATCTAATAATGATTATATTTAATAATATTTTGTCCAAGCTCTTTTTATTAATGGATTTAAACACCATAGTATGTAATAGACACTGATTGTAATTATGTTCTGTGGTTTGATAAATAGCTAAATGAAGAGTGAAGCTGCTCACCTTCACATGCTGAGTCTGTTCTTGAGGGTCGGTATCCATTTCTACACGTGCACACACTTCATATCACCTGAGCAGTCATGTGCTTTCTCAATACACTCATTGATATCTGTTTGGGGAAGCAGTTGGTATTAATTAGCATTTAAATCATAATAGTAGTGGACTCTTTTATCCCATAATCCTGTCTCATACCCCAACACTGTCCTGTTTCATTACCAACACAGCTGTTGTTTCTTCTTTCAAATCCAATGTTACATCTGAGAGATTCACCAGACCACAGGAACAGACCTTATGAAGACAAACAAAACAAGACCTGTATAATTATCTGTCTTTGTGTATGTAAGTATTAATTACAATTCATTCTGCAGGAACCTCGCAGTGCATTATGGGTATTCCCTAGCTGTTGAGACTATGAAGGGAAAGGAAAAAATACTTCCAGAACCAATGCCGCTGATAAGTGGGCGGCACAAATGAACTATATTTAAAAGATCCTTGGAAGGAACTCTGAAAGTTTATCCTTCGCTTCACCCACAATCATCTGCACACATTCCAGTTCACAGAAGACATTGAAAATGAATCAGCACTGAGCTCTACCAAGTGTATTATGAAAGTTTATTTTGAGAAGCAGCTTGCATCGGTTGCAGTGCATTGTGGGATGGAATGAGTGCACTCAATAACGTCCTATAAGTTTTCGCACAGCACTACAAATGTTAGTCCCATCAAATAGGGTTCTATATAAGGCTGTATGGACGAGTGATTCACTAAAAAGAACCGACTCATAAGAGTCATTTCTTAGCGAATCGGACTATACTACTCGTGCTGGATTTGTTTTTGCGTGCAGTACGCAGGAACAACTCAGTAGAAAGATGTGTTTTTTACAGATTTTTTACTGCACACAGTATTATCGTTAACGAGTTTCACCACACACGCACGCGTATGAAGACTGTGAAGCATCTGCTCACCCAAAAGAAGAAGTGTTCACTTCAGCTGTGTGTTGGGAAACATTGTAACTGCCGTGAGATTCCTGTCTATTTACGCTTTCGTTTTTGATGTATGAAATTCCATCAAATTCCATTCTAGTTCTCGTCTGTTGTCTTTCAGTTGTCAGGTGTACTGAGGTCTGATAGACTTGAATAAGTGCAAAAATAATGCTCTGATAATGTAACATCCTGAGATGCAGGATGTTTCGTATTTACTTCCGATGTGACTGACAAGTCAAAGTGAGAATATGAGCACATCTGAACATTCATGTTACTTATATGACACGATATCATTGTTTTTCTATCAGGTGACTGATTTTTTCTATCGCCTAACTTGACCTTTGAGCCCTAAACCAACCCATCATTAGACATACAAAGATCATCTGAATCATTTATGAGCCTTTTCAACTAACAACAACACGTCACATATCTTCACAAACCTCACTATATTATGAGGACATTCCCAGCTAACAGGAAACTTTCTCAAAACGTCCTCTGAAAGCTGTGAACAGACCTTCTTCCAGTAAAATTCATAGAATGTTCGTTCAGATTTCTCTGCTCTTTACTAATGTTCTAAAAATGTTAACACAAATACGCTATTGAAGCATTACATGCATGTTTTTCTGAAATGCATTAGTTGGATGTTACATTGTTTTTGTTACTATTTGTTCAGAGAACATTCAGAAGTAACGTTTTTATAACTCAATAGGTACACTAGTAAAACATTCTTAGAACATAAGCTGGCTTGGTTTGACAGTGCACTCATCATGGGAAAACCCTGGAAGAAAGGCATAATTTCAGTTTAATTTCTCTTCACTGACTTCACTTACACTGTATAGCTTTTCAACCAGAGAATCATGGGTCAGCTCAGCTGAGTTTTGTGCTGATGAGGTTTAAAGTTCTTAACGACGTCGGTGTAAACAGCCAAGACAACAAGTGTCTAATTTTGTTGTTCTTTCTGAAGAACTTTAGAGAAACTGGCATCACACATCACATAATCTGATTGATCAACACCACAAACAGAGCAAGTTTTCTGCCTGTCTGCACTCCACTTGCATAAATAATAATTAAAAAAAAATCATATTTATAAAAGGATTCTTCCATATTGAGTCAAAATCTTAAAACCTCAACAAAACATTCTTCACTTCCACTACAAAGCCTTTTTAGGCAGAAAACACAGAAGAACAACATCCAACCTAATTACAGGTAATGGCGGAATTAAAGTGAAATTTGCGTTCACTCAGACTCTTCTATTATAGGTGAACTAAATGTGCTTGTGCCATTCTGATGTGAACCTGAAACATGCAGCTCTTAAATAGACCAGCGTCTGTGTTTCGCTTCTGTTTCTCTCACATGAGTGTGTTCAGCATCTCTGCATATGTGACACTTTCCCGGCTAACAGAGAACGTTCTCAGAACATTCTCTCAAAGTTATGAACAAATGTTTCTCCCGTAACGGTAATAGAATGTTTGAAGTTATTTGGTTTTCAAAATGTTCTCAAAACAGCATTTATACATCATTCATGGAATGTTTTTTTTTCCTGAAACTTTTTAGCTAGACGTTCATCTAACGTTTTTTTGAAATGTTACTACTTGTTTTTTTTTTTTAGAATGTCCAGAGAACATTCAAATGTAACGTTTGCAAAATGATACAAGCGAAACATTCTTAGAACACATTTTCATCAGCTCATCTGGATGTATATAGTCCTCTAGTTGTGATTGATACTCTTCACATAAACGCACACAGACAAAAATACATACATAATACCATATGATTTGATTTGTGGTTTGGAAACAGCGCAGTTTTTTCCACACAGGGTTTTTGTGTCTATTGAAGCCGCTGTGGTTTTGTATGTATGAACTTTCCACTTCAGTTTACATGCTGTCTGTCTATAACAGTTTGCTCCTGTTGTTGCTCGCAGCTATTTTGGCCTTATGTGTGTGGGTTCTTTACAAGTGTATGAATGACTCTCTGACACATCAAAGTGCTACCTTCACTTCCTCTCTTATTTGTTCTTTTGAGCAGAAACAGTAACCATGGTAACACACAGTTGATTAATCATGTGGCACGGCGCCAACATCAGAGTATGTGAGCGGAGTGGAGCGGCAACAATTTCCCCTCCGCGCTCCGAGCATTTAATAATCACCCCGCTCCGGGTTCACCATTTCCCGCTCCCGCTCCACTCCTCGCTCACTGATATCAGAAACACCGCTCCACCTTCGCTCCATGTCTAAAGTATTTCAGTTTATTTGAAATATCACATTTCTGTTCATAACGTATATTAAAAAATAAAATAACAGGAGAGTTTCAAAGTGGCTTATTGAAACACTTGTGTGCACACTTTTTTTCCTACCACATGACAAGCTAATAACATGGTTGTCACCATTAAAAGGTATAATTGCTGCTTTTCAGTGCAAATTTTGTTTGTGAGGAAAATAACAGTACGTTAAATAGCTTGTAATAATGTCAGTTATTTTACCTACGGATTGATTAATTTCTTATAGATTTCTGCTCATTCAAAATCGGATACAGATGAAGTAGCACTGTAAGATTAGTTGGCGGGGGGGTTTTGAGAGAGAGAGAGAGAGCGATTGCGTGTGAATAAGTGTTGTGGTAGGCTATCCCTGTTGAAAAAAACAGAATATGCTGGTTAGGTATGTTTTGAAGCTGGGATGCTGGTTTAAGCTGGTCCTTTGCTGGTCCTTTGCTGGTTTATGCTAGTCATGTGCTGGTCTTAAGCTGGTTGGACCAGCACATGACCAGCTAAGGACCAGCATAAACCAGCAAAGGACCAGCTTAAACCAGCA
>NW_015554069.1:7271-9703 GCF_001515605.1 Sinocyclocheilus anshuiensis
TGTGAACCGCAATTTACATTTAAGACGAAACTTAATTTACATGTCTAGCGGTAAGATGAACGTAATAGAGTATAAAATGTTTGAGCTTAGGATGTTCGTGGTTCATTCCGACTCCGTTGAACCCAAGGTACTACATGTACTTTGTCACTGCTATGCTGCAATAAACATCTTCATCAAGATCTTCAGCGTCCTCATCATTTTTCTTACACCTTCTATCAAGCAAGCTAGCTAAATGTGTTTAACCTGTGAATTCCTGCTAAATATGCAGTTATATTACGGGCTGTTTGCATGAATTGTACTCATGATGGAGCAGTGGTGGAGTGCTCTTGGAGCGAGTGAAAACCACGATGCTCCGACTTTTAAAAAATCCGCTCCTCGCTCCAGTCAAAATCACACCGCTCCACTCCCACACCGCTCCGCTCACATACTCTGGCCAACATTGCTAGAGAGAATTGCATCATCAGTGCTTCACAGTGTGATATATTTGGCTAGAATGTTACAAAGAGTTACTTAGCAACACGCAACAATTATAAACAGATCCTCATTAAATATTCATGAGCTTCATACAGTCACTGTAACTTTCCTGCAGTGTGTTCCGTTTGAGATCCTAAATAAAACAACATGTTAAACAGATGGGACAGTTATTAAAGCCGCTCGCAGGTGTCAATGTTAATGGCTCTTGTGTTTATTATGCGATTATCAGTTTGTTCCAGGTGGAAACCGAAGTCACTCCACCTATTCCTATAGGAAACGCTCCCAAATCACACTATCGGTCACTTCCTGCTCAGACACAGTGAAAAATAAGCATATAATACTTCCACTTCCTCTCATGCCCTCCAACATGGTCATGGACCTCCTTGAAGTTGGCACCCCATAAAAAGAAATAATCACCAAAACTATGCCATTCGTTTGTGCTGATTTGTGCCACAAAAATGAACATTTGTGCTGGTTTGGTGTTTGAGATATTAAACATAATTTTTTTAACCGCGTGACGTCACTCTCCACCCCATGTTGCCCAAATCGGCGCAGTTCGTTTGTGCTGGGTTTGTGCCATTAAAACAAACACTGTATCTATTTTCCTTCCTTGGATATGACCAAAATGTTTTCGGGAGCTGTGAGCTGTGAGAAAAATAGCAATACAGACATTTAGAATGTTACAAAAGATGTCTATGTCAAATAAATTCTGTCCTTTTGAACTTTGTATTCATCAAAGAATCCTGGAAAATTAAAAGCATCACTGTTTCCACAAAAGTACTCTTTTCAGCAATAATAATAATCAGAAATGTTTCTTGAGCAGTATATTAGAATGATTTCTGAAGGATCATGTGACACTGAAGAATGGAGTAATGATGCTGAAAATTCAGCTTTGATCACAGAAATAAATGACATTTTAACAGATATTCACATAGAAAACTGTTATTTTAAATTGTAATAATATTTCAAATTTTTTACTGCATTTCTTTATCAAATAAATGCAGCCTTGGTGAGCAGAAGAGATTTTTTAGTCATTTATATGGTATGTGTGCTCTAGGTAAACGTCCTCACAACATTTCCTGGAAGTGCAAAAAACTTGTAGGAGTAGGATTTGGGTCAGTTTAATTAGATTTATATATATCAATAAAACTGTTAAGAGCGACGTCCTTATTTAGAGTTAAACATGTGTGTGAGCAGAATGACAGTTTCTTAATAGACTAATGCAGTAAATATTTACGTTACAAAAAGCTTTGCTACATAAAAGCTAGAAGGCTCAGAGAGAATAAAAGTTAACGGTTCGGCCCACCCTGCAGTCATTCCTCTGGCTCTATTTCTCTTGGTGAAGTGAGGGGGTGGGATTTCAGACCAGCAGATGTTTCCTTTCCAGCAGTTTTGACAGATTGCATGCATGTGTGTGTTTCTTTGAGAGAGGGGAAAAACACATAATCAATGCAAGACAAGACCTTTAATATTTTCATGGTGTGAGTGAACAAATGAATGCACATATCAGCAGAAAGCACTGCCGATATCTTATCTGAGGGGCAGGGCATGTGATTGAGTGGGCGGAGAAAGAAGCAAAGAAGAGAGATAATAAAGATGAGGTTGACATGACCTTTGGGCAGGAAGTGACCAGACATTAATGCTATTACTCTGACCCAGCGGAAACGTTATGGGACGACTACTGCAGCTCATTTCTCATGCGCCAATCAACGGTGAATTATTGAGATGCTTCAAATAACTGGTTCGATAAATTCTCTAACCGAACTGACTGAGCTGCTGCTACCGTCTAGTGTTTAGATGTTTTTATTTATGTTTAAATCTTTTTTAATTCGATCCATTTGGGTTTTTTTTATTTGATGTTCAGCTGTTTGTTGGTTTGTATGGTTGTCAATATTGCCATCTAGTGGTGATCACCTGAAAACACACACACACACACACACACACACACACACACACAC
>NW_015554069.1:9829-30878 GCF_001515605.1 Sinocyclocheilus anshuiensis
TACACCAACCCTACCCCTAAACCTACCCCTTACAGGAAACTTTGTGCATTTTTACTTTCTCAAAAAAACTAATTCTGTATGATTTATAAGCTTGTTTCCTCATGGGGACCTCAAAAATGTCCCCACAAGGTCAAAATTTACTAGTATTACTATCCTTGTGGGGACATTTGGTCTCCATAACGTGATAAATACCAGGTACACACACACACACACTCACACACACACGCACGCACACACACACACACACAAACACACACACACAATCTTCCTTTACTGTGCTCCTCTGATTCTGCGCGCGTTTTCTTCGTCTTTCACAGAAAGCCGCGATCTCGCGTAATTCAAAAATTAACGGTCATTTATATTCCATTTACCGGCTGACTGACTATATCGATGTCTTTATTTAACAATTACGTAAATATATGACAGTATATCCGTCTCTTGGCAACGCCACTGAAATACACTGGTATTTCTAATGAGAGAAATTGTGAATAAATGAATAAATGTTTGGTGCAGCGTTCCACACCTCTTCATCCGCGTCTTCTCTTCAGCTCTATCGCTCGTACTGTAGGAGGCGCTGTACAGCAATACGCCTTTGAAGCGTCTAAGCTGCCGCAAATCACACAAGAAGAAGAAGAAGAAAAAGGCGCTGTAACTTTCTTTTGTTCTCCGGTAAAACCACTGAAGAAAGAATAAAGATTGGAGCACTCAGACGGTAAGTGTTTAGTCAAGTTACATCATGTGTTTTAGCTGTTTATGTGCTTGTTGTTTTTCTGTCTAGTGATTTAATGAGCTTAATGAAGCTTTTCATCGACCGCTCGTCTCATGAAAAATAACCATGTTTTTTTACTACAGTAACCATAACGTCCTATTGTTTTAATACAGTACCAGGTTTTAACCATTATATTTGTAGTAAACAATAGCTTTTATATTAACACAATTTTCAAAACGAGACACGTAAATGCGTAGAAATCAGACAATATCGGAAGCATGCTATATTACATATTTGATAATATTCCTGCTCAGTGCTGGCTCAGTTACATTTACATTTAGTCATTCTGCAGACAAAAGCGACTTACAATTGGGCGAATAGGCCTACTTAAAGCGATTCAACAGATACAGGAAGTGCTTGTAAATCCAAGTTTTTGGCATTGTTCAAATAAGTACAAGCTAGAAAGGGAAGGAATACATAAAGAGAGTTTTTATTTATTTATTGTTATTTATGATGAAGTCAAGTAGCGTCGAAAGAGATGAGTTTTCAGCTGTTGCTTGAAAATTGTCAGGGATTCAGCATTCCGATCCTTGTAACAAAACAAACACTCCTGAAGACATCTACATCTGAATGTTCTCCAAAATAAAATGTTATTTTCTTTAATAACAAGTCAGTTCTGTGTAGTTCAGCTCTTGATTATGAGAATAATGGGGATGATGAAGAAGAAGAATTTATTCCTCCAGGTGTGTTTCTTCCTTTTATGACCAGATATGCTGAGTTAACAGAATTGGTATTAAAACCCCTTAAAGGCACAATATGTAAGTTTTTTTTTTTGTTATAAAATATCCAAAAACCACTTGCACCTTTTGATATATTTCATGCAGTTGTGTACTCACGTTATTCCAAAAGTTCCCAAGGATTTGTAAATCCAGAGAAATTCCAATTTTAAATAATGACTCGTCGTTCCTGTTCCTCCTTAGTCTTTGTCACCTATCAATGACGTAATATCTGTACTATCCTCGGTTTCCGCTCAATAGAAACAAAAAAAAGTCCACTGCTGTACAGTTAAACTAAATCCATAATGGCTGTCGCGAATAAAATGAAATTAAAAGTGTTGACTGCAGCATTAAATTTGGATTATTTTTACACGTTTTGCGTTCAGTGTTGCGCTTTATAACCAATCACACACGAGTCTGTTGAGCTGTTGAACGCAGTGGCCAATCAGAGGCGTTCAGATAATTCGTCTTCACAAGATGAGTTTTTTGTTCAGCGCACACGCTTGCTGACTGAACGCTGCTCATTTTTTTCATCATAGCTTTGCCTTTGTTATTGTTTTGAAAATGCGACCTCTAGCAGCGAAAACGTACATATTGTGCCTTTAACGGTTTACTTCAATATATTACTATTAAATCCTAATCTAATCATGACAAACTATATGTAGTTGGAAAGGTCTAAGACTCCTAAATAGATATTTTACCACTGTTTGTTGTTATAAATTATGTAGGAACAGTTATAGATTAATTTAAGACAAGAGTGCACCTCAAAACATATACAGTGGGTACGGAAAGTATTCAGACCCCCTTCAATTTTTCACTCTTTGTTATATTGCAGCCATAGTGAAAAATTGAAGGGGGTCTGAATACTTTCCGTACCCACTGTACATCCTTACAGGAGTTCTGACCTTTGTCCTTTGACCTTTTTCCCTATCACATGTTTAGTAATTATCATAACTTAGATATCATTTGAAAGCTTAAATTCTCAAAATTCATCCTACGAAAACCATTTTGAACAGTTCAGAGGTTAAACTGTAAAAATATTTTGTATGTGCTGGGGTGGCAGCTGCCATTATAAAAATGCTAGATATCATTTGAAAGCTTAAATTCTCAAAATTCATCCTACGAAAACCATTTTGAACAGTTAAGAGGTTAAACTGTAAAAATATTTTGTATGTGCTGGGGTGGCAGCTGCCATTATAAAAATGAGCCTTGCCACCCCAAAGCAGAGTATGTGAGCAGAGGGGACTGGGACCAGAGAATTTCTTAAAAGTCGGACACGGATGGATCACTCAAGTCTGAAAAGTTTAGGAGGTTATAGTTCTGAAAGATTTTATGGTTGTCGTTTCCGCGGGCCCTTAAAAAGTCTTCAATTTAGTCTTATCAAATTTAAGTCGTCCATAAAAAGTCTTAATTATAATTTTAAGGGGTCTTAAATTTGGGGAACAGGAACTGCTTGGCTTAAAGGGTCATGAAACCCCCCGTTTCAGCACTGGTTAGTCCTCACCACAGTTTTAAAAAAATGCTAAAAAAGTGGGCGTGGTGCGGAGCGGAGGAGGGGGAAGAGGGGGAAGAGGGGAGACAGACAACACACACACACAGCTTAGTGTTCAGACAGTTTCATTTCGCTCCCATCGAGTTAAAAACACAAATAAATGCACAGCCATTTGCACTCTGCATCGAAAACATATGAACGCGCTGTCTCACCTCTGAGAACTTTTAAGGCTTATTCTGTGGCATTTATATAAGCCTTTTGACGGGTTGTGTCACAGAGCTGTAAACACGGTTTGCTCACCAAGTGAATGAATCGCGTTTGTGCTGAACTCTTACTACAAAGCAAAAACAAACACTTTTCTTCGATCCATGAACGTTTCTCTCAGTTATTGTGCGCGATGCCATCTCACAGACTCTGAAACGTCTGTCATAGCAAATCAGCACATGCTGTTGTGAATAATTAAGTGAAGCGTCTTCTCATAGGATAAGAACACGCAGTCTCATGAATAATTTAATAGACACGCCGCGTCATCGATGTACTATTAGTCCATTGCCACGTCACACATTGTGACGTCAACACAATGTAGATTTTAAACCAGGAAGATGAAAATAGCGCAAAAAAGCTTAAAATTAACCAGTTTTCTCCAACAGTTAAAATTATCGGATGCTTGCGTCATCGATGTACTATTAGTCCATTGCCACGTCACACATTGTGACGTCAACACAATGTAGATTTTAAACCCGGAAGATGAAAATAGCGCAAAAAAGCTTAAAATTAACCAGTTTTCTCCAACAGTTAAAATTATCGGATGCTAACATTGTCTTCTATGATGTGCAACACAAACACCTCTGCTAAAATCTCAGAAAAAGTAGTCTGGGGTTTCATGACCCTTTAATGTTACTTTAAACTTGCGTTTAAACTTAAAAAGGCTGTGATTTCATTGAATAAATATGAGCGCTGCACGTTTCAAAGTTAAAAAGTGGCGCGGATGTTATGTAAATGTCACTCAGAAGGGAACCGACTGTCCGAATCTGATGAAGTAGCGTTTATGAGCATATTGTTCTTCGTGTACAACCATTACTGGGGAAACCACTGTGTTTCTGCCGTTCCAAAAGTGCCACCTACTGGCAGAGAATGAATTTGCATATTACATTTTTCGGTTTCCATTTCTTGTTCATTAAACACGCAGATTTGTAACTGAATGGGTGGATCGCGAGAATTTAAAGGAATAGTTCACCCCAAAATGAACATTTTGTCATCATTTACTCACCTTCGTGTCATTCCAGACCTGTATAACTTTCCTATGTTGAACACAGAAGAAGATATTTTGAAAAATGTTGGGATCCGAACAGTTGGTGAGCACCATTGACTTCCATAGTATTTTTTTTTTCCTACTATGGAAGTCAATGGTGCTCACCAACTGTTCGGATCCCAACATTTTTCAAAATATCATCTTCTGTGTTCAACAGAAGAAAGAAACTCATACAGGTTTGGAACAAGTGGGGGGTGAGTAAATGGTGACAGAATTTTCATTCTGAAAGTGAACTACTTTAACAACCAGACTCATATGGGGCAGCAAATTCTGTTCAGGCATTACAAAGATTGCAAATATGATCTATTTACATATACCTATGTGTAATGTAAGTGATGTTCATTGAATAATATTACTTTATTCTTTGCTCCCCCAATTAGCCTTAATTTGGCTTAAATATATTTAGTGCTATTGAACTGAACTGAGAGCAGCTTCTGCTCTGCCTCAAACTGACTTCAACAGTATAGGCCCATCAGGAAACGATTCCTGCTCAAGGGCTCTCTTATGTTTACACATACTTACTTTTATCCAAAGCAACTTGCATTGCATTAACATAGCCTATGCATTTCTGGTCATGCTCATGCATTAACTGAGAACAGACTTTGCCCTGAACTGCTGCTGCTCAAATGCCGTCAATCCTGAAAATGCCAGTGCAATAATGCATATTTTGGTTCCAAACATTGAATACAATTTTCACTTAAATTAAACTGGAAAGTGTAATTATGCATTTTCACGATTAACGGAAATACCGATTTTATGTGTCAAACCTAGCTGCCACCCCTCATTATGCTCTTGCCACTCCAATTATAAAAGACTGAACAGCATTTGTTGTGAATTCTGGCAATCTGAAAAACTGAGAACAGCATATTGTGAGCTGCACTTGTATAAAATACCACAGATTTTGTATTTATTTAAATCACAGATTTTGCCGTTTGATAACCGCAATTTCAGTTTTATCTTGACTGATCATTCAGCTCTAGAATTTATAGAAAAAGTTAGATATTTTATGCAAATGTTGTTCCTTTAAGTTGACAGCGCTGGTTCATCTTCTGAGGGAGAAACTGCCTCTACATCCAAAGAGCGATGGACAGCGATGGACTGTGGAGAAACATTGAGCCAACACGGTCATTTAGCAACACATCAGAGAAAACACACAGAACAGAAAGACTTCAGCTGCAACATATGCAACATCAGTTTTCCTACCTTCAAAGAGAGAACACTTCATTCAAAAGAGCACAGCGTGAAGAAGGAGTTTCGCTGCGAACAGTGCGGGAAGGATTTTTTCACCACTCCTTACAATATGAAAGCTCATATAAAGACACACGAAGAAAAGTCTCTCCAGTGCAACGAATGTAGCAAGTTTTTCCGCAACCAACGAGATCTTTCAAGTCATAAGAGGATCCACACGGGTGAAAAACCATACAAGTGCCCTCAATGCGAGAAGAGCTTCAGCCAGGGATCACATCTGAAGAGACATCTACTCACACACAGCAATGAGAGACCGCATCAGTGCAGTGAATGTGGAAAACATTTTAGAAGCTCAGCTTCTCTAAAGTTACACCAAAAAATGCACTCTGATGACAAACCGTATCAGTGCCCTCACTGCGAGAAGAGCTTCAAATATGGAAGCAGTTTGAAGAACCATGTATTAATGCACACCAATGAGAGACCGTATCAGTGCAGTCAATGTGGGAAAACTTTTACAAACTTGGCTTCTCTAAAGTTACACCAAAAAATGCATTCTGATGACAAACCGTATAAGTGTTCACACTGTGAGAAACGTTTCTATCATTCGACTCACCGGAAAACCCATGAGCGGACTCACACCGGAGAGAAACCGTACCTGTGCTCCGACTGCGGGAAGAGCTTTGCTAGTTCATTTGCTTTCAAGATTCATCAGAGAGGTCACACAGGAGAAAGACCGTATCCCTGTAGTGATTGTGGGAAGAATTTTTATAAACTAAGTGACGTAAAAATACACCAGAGGACTCATACAGGAGAAAAACCTTTTAAATGCTCACTTTGTGCCAAGACTTTCGCTATATCAAGTTCCCTGAAGATCCATGAACGAATGCATACAGGAGAGAAACCTTACCGCTGCTCCATCTGCGGCGAGAGATTCGCTTTTAAATGGGGTTTTCAGACGCACAAGAAGAAACACGCTGCCCCACAATCATCATAGCTTCGTCATTAATCAGTAATTAGCAGGGGCAGACTGGACACTGTCGATCCATCCGACGGCCGTCGGCCTAAGAAAAAGTGTCAGATTAAGTGACGTTGACAGCCGACAAAAGGGCGCGCTAATGCAATCTATTTTTGCTTATAAGAAACTGAAACTGACGCGAAGGAGAGTGGGCTCATGAGTCGTGATGGCAAGCAAAAGACGTGAAGATAAAGGCGGCTGGGAGAAGCTAAAAGGAATAAAAGCGAACAGTTACATCAGGTTACCTTTGCCCGCCTCTCTCACTATAGAGCATGTAGCCTATAGCACTATAGTAAAATCCCAGGACACCCTAGTCTGAGCGTCCACTGCTATTTATCACTGCATTGTCTGGCATGAATATTCCATTCATTCATAAAGAGACAGCAGTGATTCTACAACGGGTTACATTTGAGAGATAGAGTAAATGAAGTAGCCTATAAGGTGATTAGTCTGATTGACATGACACACATACACACAGACATATGAATACTCAAATTGAAGAATTCTGTTGTTTCAGGTTTCTAGATTCTAGGTTTATGTTTATTAACACATTTTGCATTCTGCTCTTTTCATGTAGATTTCAAGTATTTTAGTTCATACAATAGGCTAATACATTTATATCAATCCTCTGTTGAAAAAAAAAATAGAAAGCATCACATAATTTGTAATGGTTTTACTGGTTGTAATGAAAATTGTATTGGTTTTAATGGAAACTGTAATGATGAATGATGCATTTATATAGCGCTTTATTGTGTATTAATTGTGTGTATATTAATGGCGCCTGTTGGTCTCTACTGGTAATTGGTCACCTTCTATTCATGGATTTTGTTAAAGCCACTAAATTCTAATGTAATATGTCCCAAAACACACTACAGGAAACCATTATTTAATGGTTAGAAGTTGATGGTTTGTAATGTTATTTGTAGTGGAAATCATTTGAATTTCTATGGTGATTTCTATTGTTTTTGTCAGCAGGGTCACCATGGGTTTTGTGATGTTATTTGCCATAAATGCCATAGGATTGCTGTAATAATGTGAGATAGTAGCGACTGCTTGTAGTTGTGGTGGGTCTATTTGGGAGAAAATCCAGGGCCGTTATTTACTTCCAGTCTGATCCTGGTAATTAGTTTCAGGTTTTGTAAAAAAAAAAAAAAAAAACCTTGCAGTGTTACAGGAACATTATTTTGTGGTTGTAAAAAAAACAAACAAAAAAAAAGTCTGTAATTGTGCAATTTAATTGCAGTGTAATGCAATTAAAAATGCAAGATTTATTTCGTTTTGTATCAGGTAGCATGCGTTTGTGGCTGACTTGCTTTATTTCTTCTTTTATAGTAAACATACTAAAACATTCATACTGTGAAATATTATTCCAGTACAAAACTCACTGTTTTCTATTTGAATACACACGATCCTTCAGGCTCATGTGCTGCTAGAAATGTGTGTTATTACAGTTGAAAATGCTTGTGCTGCTTAATGAAGTGTGGAAACTGACATTCAGTGTTCAGGATTGACGAATATCCACCGAAATTGCGTGGAAAAGCCCTTATTTCAAATATAAATAAAAATGTTATCTGTAATAACTTTACAGCTAAAAATATTAAACCAGGGCTATGTGTGTGAAAAGCATACAAGTTATATTTGAAATCGTATTCATATTTTTGTTTAAACACACACACACGTCTTATTTTACTGTGCTCCTCTGATCTGCGCGCCTTTTTTCCTGTCTTCCACAGAAAACCGCGAACTCGCGTAATTCAAGAATTAACGGTCATTTCTGTTCCATTTACCGGATGACTGACTAACATTCGTTTATCGATGTATTTAATAATTTCGTAAAGATATGATAGTATATCCGTCTCTTGATAACGCCCCTGAAATACAATGGTATTTTTAATAAGATCAATTAGGTTTTGAATAAATCTCACACCCGCCGGAGCGTCTTCTCTTCTTCTCTATCGCTCGTCCTGTAGGAGGCGCTCTGACGATCTGTAGTTCTCCGGTAAAACCACCGAAGAAAGGAAGGAGACCGAGCACTCGGACGGCAAGTGTTTAGTCCGTTAAACATTATTCATGTGTTTTTGCTGGAGCCTACTATTTCATCCTTCCAAACAAAATTCGCGATTCAAAAAGCTGCAATGACCCATCTAACTTTTAATTCTGATAACCTTCAAATCGTTCAATGCACACTTACTTAAAGAAAAGAAAATAACACATTATCATTATCGTTATTTTTATTACTATTCATTCAGAATTCATTTTGGTCTTGTCAGATCTGCTCAAGGGCTCTTTCGTTTACATTACATCTAACTTTTAATTCTGATAACCTTCAAATCGTTCAATGCACACTTACTTAAAGAAAAGAAAATAACACATTATTATCATTATCGTTATTTTTATTACTATTCATTCAGAATTCATTTTGGTCTTGTCAGATCTGCTCAAGGGCTCTTTCGTTTACATTGGCTACTTTTATCCATGCACTGCATTTAACATACAGGCCTACGAACCCATGATTCTGATGAGCTACGTTTGACAAATTTCTTTAATAAAAGTTTATAAATAATCAAAAGATAACCAAAGAAGGTTTTTTTTGTTGTTTAGAATTTTAAATGAGCTCAAAATGTTAAGTAATAGCTACATAAATCGCTCACCCTTCGACATTACTGTCAGACAGTTAATGCATTAAAACAAGGACAGCTCAACTCTTCATACTTAAGTACAAAACAGTGCTGAACTTTGACAAAAATATTTTTTAAATGTTATAATTGGGATTTTCTAATGTCTGATTATAAATCCAAAAGCATAACGTGAAAATAACTATATAAGGGAGTGGAAACGGCAAATGAATAAATGAATTCATGGTGGTAATATCTTGTCTTCTTCAATGTGAATTTTGCATATCATGTTTACATTTAGTGTAACTATATACAAAATATGCATAATTTTGAGGCAAAAACAAAACATAAATCTTTCCAAAAACTGCTTAACTAAAGTGACCATTATATGGCCATCAGGAGTTCATGGGGGTGTTATGCTTACTTTGGAAATATAATAGGTTACAGATTACAAGTTACCCTATTTAAAATGTAATAAGTAGTGCAACTATTTCAGTTACTTTATTAATGTAACTGATTACATTTGATTACTTTTTCTAAATTTAAAATATTTTCAACTAAATAATTTCAAAACATTTAAAGCAGGCAGGGTTAACCTTACAGTAGAACTCAACACTGATTATTGGCAGACTCTCAAAAGCCTTCATTACTTGAATTAAGATTATAATAATTTAATTTTAAAGCACAGCCACCACGAAATCAGACTTTAGCACCTCTTTTTACATTAAAATCGATCTGATTCTGGTTAAATTCTGATCGTTCTGGTTAAATACAGGTTTAAAATCATAACAAGAAATAGTTGCATAGCTATGATACTGTTTTTAAAATCAAATCTTTTCTAACAATGCCTTGGGGGAAAAAAACAGTTAAAGCATATGCATAAACTCAAATAGGAAATAAAACAGTTATCAAATAAGCATGCATCCGATTCTGTGTAATAAACTCCTGAAACATTGGTGCCTCGTATTTTAGAGCAGTCACTGCAATTAAGAAAGAAATCAATCAAATCTGTGTGTGCGTGTTTGTGTGAAAAAATTCAGATGTAACCCCCTTTATAATTGTTAACATTTTCATAAGTAACTGTAATTACACTTTTTTTTCTCTCAGTAACTGTAACAGATTGCACTTACATTTATTTTGTAATTAAATTACGTAATTCGGTTACATGTAACTAGTTACTCCCCAGCACTTGTGTTAGGGAATAGAATATATGGGGAGTACAAACACTGATCTATAGTTGCCACCCCTCGTTCTGCTCTTGCCCCCTCTTTGCCACCCCAAGTATAAAATCCTGGACACGCCCCTGATTTGTAGTGAACAGTTGGTTAATTTTCAATGCTACACGCTTTGGAGTTCTTACAGTTTGGGGAGAAATTAGAAGAAATCTGACAATATCTGAATATATGCATGCAATATTACATAATGTTTGATAATATTCCTGCTCTGTGCTGGCTCAATGTTGAAATGAAACAAACACTCCTAACACATCTACATATGAAATAAATATTTCTGAATATTCTACGAAATATTCTTTAATCTTTCTTTAATAAGTCAGTTCTATGTAGTTCAGCTCGTATGTAAACAATCATTTTGAGGTTAAATCAGAGTCAGTTCATTATAAATGCGTCTTTAATAATCATGAAGTGTTTGTGTTCAGATGTTGAGCATGAAAGCGCAGGTGGATGTGGTCTGCTGTAAATCAGTAGGAACTGATCTGTCCATGCTGGATATTGAGGATTTCATCACAGAAATCTGTCAGCTGAAGAAAGAGGTGGCTTCACTGGAGGCAAAGCTGAGAGAAAGAGGAGACAAACTGAACAGAGAGGTTTGAGCAGCTCTTCATTTCATCTTTAGCTGCTAATATGGACTGATTGTTATGTGAATTAATGTCTTATTTTTAATCATACTCTTACTAGATGTATTACTGATTGTGTTTGTCAGGATGTGGAGCAGGTTTCAGTGCGTGTGACTGATGGGACAGAAGCTCAGCGTGAAGAAGGAGTTTCACTGCGAACAGTGCGGGAAGGATTTTTTCACCACTCTTAATAATATGAGAGCTCATATAAAGGGACACAGCGAAAAGTCTTTTCAGTGCAACGAATGTAACAAGTATTTCCGCAACAAACGAGATCTTTCAAGTCATATGAGAATTCACACGGGTGAAAAACCATACAAGTGCCCTCACTGCGAGAAGAGCTTCAGCCAGGGATCACATCTGAAGAGACATCTATTCACACACAGCAATGACAGGCCGTATCAGTGCAGTGAATGTGGAAAAACTTTTGTAATCTCAGCTTATCTAAAGGTACACCAAAAAATACACTCTGATGACAAACCATATCAGTGCCCTCACTGCGAGAAGAGCTTCAAACATGGAATCAGTCTGAAGAACCATCTATTAATGCACACCAATGAGAGACCGTATCAGTGCAGTCAATGTGGGAAAACTTTTACAAACTCAGCTTCTCTAAACTCACACCAAAGAATACACTTTGACAAACGGTACCAGTGTTTACACTGTGAGAAACGTTTCTATCATTCGACTCACCGGAAAACCCATGAGAGGATTCACACCGGAGAGAAACCGTACCTGTGCTCCGACTGCGGGAAGAGCTTTGCTAGTTCATTTGCTTTCAAGATTCATCAGAGAGGTCACACAGGAGAAAGACCGTATCCCTGTAGTGACTGTGGGAAGAGTTTTTATAAGCTAAGTGGCTTAAAAGTGCACCGGAGGACTCATACAAGAGAAAAACCTTTTAAATGCTCACTTTGTGACAAGACTTTTGCTCAAGCTGGTTACCTGAAGATCCATGAACTAATGCATACTGGAGAGAAACCTTACTGCTGCTCCATCTGCGGCATGAGATTTGCTTTTAAATGGGGTTTTCAGATGCACCAGAAGAAACACGCTGCCCCAGAATCATCATAGCTTCATCATGTAATTATTTTTAGGTTGTGTAAAAAACACCTTGCAGTGTTAGGGGAACATTATTTTATGGTTGTAAAAAATAAATCCTTAAACAAGAATAGGAATGTCTCTAGAACATTATTTACTGGATGGAAATGAATCCTCTGGATGCAAAAAATTCACTGTAATGTGCAGTAGTAGAAGGAGAGGACATACTAGAGCAAGGGTCAACATACTCGGTCCTGGAGTGCCAGTGTCCTGCAGAGTTTAGCTCCAAATTGCCTCAACACACCTGAACCAGCTAATCAAGGTCTTGGGTATACCTGAAACTTCCAGGCACGTGTGTTGAGGCAGTTTGGAGCTAAACTCTGCAGGACACCGGCCAACTGGAAACTGTTGCCAGATTGGGCAGTTTTGAATTTGATTGTGCGGGTATAAATTGGCTTGAGTGGGTGGACAAGATTTGGGCTGGTTTGGGGTCAGTTTGGCGGTTTTCAAACATCTAAATCAGGGCTGCCCAAACTCGGTCCTGGAGGGCCGGTGTCCTGCAGAGTTTAGCTCCAACTTGCCTCAACACACCTGCCTTTAAGTTTCTAGTATGCCTAGTAAGAGCTTGATTAGCTGGTTCAGGTGTGTTTAATTGGGGTTGGAGCTAAACTCTTCAGGACACTGGCCCTCCAGTACCGAGTTTGGGCACCCCTGATCTAAATTGTATATAGGCGAATGGGTTAACAAACAAGCCCAAGTGTGCATGTACTGCATCCAATCAGTCAGTCATCATGACATTACTAAACACACACTCACACTGTAGAGGCGGCTGATGCTGATGTTGATGTCGACAGCCGCACTTATAGCCAATCACTAGGGATCACCAGACAGATGTGATGATTCATGAGTGATGGATTTTTTTAGTGCGAATCAGATTCTGAATATATAACTGAATTATGATATTTGAATATAACTGTATATTCAAGTGATCACAAAACCCAAATAGCTATAAGTTACATTTACATTTAGTCATTTAGCATACACTTTTATCCAAAGCGACTTACAAATGAGGACAATAGAAGCAATCAAAATCAACAAAAGAGCAATGATATGCAAGTGCTATAACAAGTCTCAGTTAGCCTAACGTAGCAAGGGTTTTTTAAATGATATAATAAAAAGAAAACAGAACAGAAAAAGAATAGAGCAAGCTAGAGTTAGAGGCCTTTTTTGCTCTTGTTAATTGTATAATAAATAAAAAAAACAAATAGAATACAATGATTAGAGAAGCTAGTGTTAGTTTTTTTTGTTTGAAGAAAACAAGCAGTTTGTAAATTAATAGAGTGCAAGTCTTTTTTTTTTTTTAAAGAATAGAATTAGATTAGCGAGTGCTACACGATACACGATAAAGTTTAAGTTACACAATAAAGAGTGGCTGAACTCTCAAAGCGGAGATGACAGGAAGGCTCTAATACCACTGAAACTCCGAAATCAGAGCAGTTTCATAAATTAATCTATATCTATATGATCATGTCGTTTCTCTTTTAAACGGTCCAGATTGGTATATCCTTGAAAGCTGCTGGACTGGATTAGTTTTGACTGTGCAAAGTTCTGTATTATGTTCTCCAATACAGGTGCATCGCAGTAAATTAGAATGTTGGTGGGTTTTTGTTAAATGTGAGCCAAAATCATCACAATTAAAAGAACCAAAGACTTAAACTACTTCAGTCTGTGTGCATTGAATTTATTTAATACACGAGTTTCACAATTTGAGTTGAATTACTGAAATAAATGAACTTTTCCATGACATTCTAATTTATTGAGATGCACCTGTATGTACTTCATGAAACACTTCCTCTAGTTCTGTGTGAAGTTAAAGTGCGACATGAAGGTAAGTGCATTATTGTTTTTGTAAATTTTTTATAGTCAGATTATCGTACAGCATGTATCAATTAATGACAGTTTTGATTGTCATGGTGTGTTCATGAACAAGTGTGAAATACCTGCTAATTACGTTGCTTTTTACATCTGAAATAAGTATTTATGCATGTTCTCTGAAATAAAATATTTTCTTTAATAACAAGTCAGTTCTATGTAGTTCAGCTCTTGTTCAATCCTTTTGAGGTTAAATCAGTGTCAGTTCATTATAAATGCGTCTTTAATAATCATGAAGTGTTTGTGTTCAGATGTTGAGCATGAAAGCGCAGGTGGATGTGGTCTGCTGTAAATCAGTAGGAACTGATCTGTCCATGCTGGATATTGAGGATTTCATCACAGAAATCTGTCAGCTGAAGAAAGAGGTGGCTTCACTGGAGGCAAAGCTGAGAGAAAGAGGAGACAAACTGAACAGAGAGGTTTGAACAGCTCTTCATTTCATCTTCAGCTCAAACAAACCAAAGTTTTGTTACCATCTCACTTCTTATGCACATCTCAAATTAAGCCAGCAGCAAAATATGTTAACTAATCACCAATATAACCACTAAAGACAGGGATGGTTTCTTCATTAGATTTGTTTCTATCACATCCAACAACGGTGTTACGCTAGCTGTCACTGTTCTAGATTGTTTGTTCTGCCTCTGGATATATAGTCCAATCAGGTAAAGACGATTACAGTGACATACAGGAGTCGTACATTATTAGAAATGCGTACATCCGTTATTATTAGTGTGCAAATAAACGGACTGTGTATGTGTGCTCTCTGATAGCTTTTTGCACGAGCACATTTCAGTATGGTCGCATGTCTGGCAAGTGTTTTATAATGGACTCTCGCTGAAGAAGCATGTTTTTATAGGAGTTTTTTTTTTTTCTGTTTTGTCTCAGGAGTTTGTCAGCACTCACTCTGACAGGGGAACTGTTCACTTGTGATGTCAAGCCACCTTAAGTTCACCACATTTGACAAATTCAGAATGTTTTTATTTACTTTTTTAATTTTCGTTTTGCTCTGCTTAATAATTCTGAATGGATCCGTATATATTCATATATATATATATAGAGGGTTTGCACCTATGTCACGTTTTGGTCAGTTACCAGGATGTGCAGCCATTGTGGCAATGCTCGGATGTAAACAGCAGCATGGATTGTGGCAACTGGACTGGTATAGTGGTCTGTTGGCATCTCTTTCTGGTCCTGTTGGTATTGCAGCTTGACTTGTAGTTATAGAAAATGCTCTAAACCAGTGGTTCTCAAACCTGTCCTGGAGTACCCCCAACACTGCACGTTTTCCATGTCTCCCTCATCTATCACACCTGATTCTGCTCATCAGCTCATTAGTGGAGACTGCAAGACCTGAAGTGGGTGTGTCAGATATAGGGAGACATACAAAATGTGCAGTGCTGGGGTACTTCATGGACAGGTCTGAAAACCACTGCTCTAACCAAATGTGACATTTATTTTTTTTTCCTCACAGTTTTTGCTGTTGCACTGTATAGTATGTACAGTAAAGCGTGTGAGAGATTGACTCGGCTCTCAAAACATGGATTACATCTGTTGTAGGGGATGACTTGAAGGCTCTTTGTAAATAACTGTAACTCTGAAATCAGAAAACAGCTGAATGACTGAATTAAAATTGAATATGAGACTACGACTCCTGTCCATCATGTGCGTACCAGGACAGCTGCTGAAAGAGGTTTGAATAAACGATTAATTGAAGGTATTACGTGAATATCTTGAAAATCATAAATTTTGCCGCCGAGAGGCTGAGTAGAGGAAACTAACTTGTCCGACGCGCTTGTTGATAATGATCATGGATCCAAAGACTGCGTTTTGTAGATTTTGTAGATTTATTTGCATGAGAAACAAACAAGGTTGTGCATCCAATACATTCCATAATTGTTTCACTGGCATATGAAATGGTGTCCTAAAGTCATGATAAACGGCATTAAACAGCGTTAGCTTTTAGCAGTCAGTAAAAATAAGACTTCCCCCATCACCCCCTCTCTACCCAACACACAGATGAACAGATGATATATTCTTCCTACTTCCACCACCACCAGGTGCCGCAGTTAACGCAAAAAATGTGTTCAAAATAAAAGAACAATACCTGGCTTTTACAGAAGGTTTTGGTGAGCTTTTGGGATGGAAATTGTCGACCCAATCTGGCAACACTGAAAATATCACAGTGTCGCATATCAGACTTTGTAAATATTTAAATCACAGTCTTTGCAGTTTTACAACTGCATTAAGTAGTTAGATATTTATGCAGATTTTGTTCCTTTCAGATGACAATGCTGGTTCATCTTCTGAGGGAGAAACTGCCTCCACTTCCAAAGAGCGATGGACAGTGACGGACTGTGGAAAGACATTCAGCAAACACGGTCATTTAGTGAGACATAAGAAAAAACACACAGAACAGAAAGAATTCACTTGCAAGAGATGCAACATCAGTTTTCCTACCTTCAAAGAGAGGGAACGTCATTCAAAAAAGCACGAAGTGAAGAAGGAGTTTCGCTGTGACCAGTGCGGGAAGGATTTTTTCACCACTCCTTATAATATGAAAGTTCATATGAAGACACACGAGGAAAAGTCTTTCCAGTGCAACGAATGTAACAAGTTTTTCCGCAGCATTAGTAATCTTTCTATTCATAAGAGGATCCACACGGGTGAAAAGCCATACACGTGCCCTCAATGCGAGAAGAGCTTCACCCAGAGAACGCATCTGAAGAACCATCTACTCATGCACACCAACGAGAGACCGCATCAGTGCCCTCACTGCGAGAAGAGCTACAACGTCAGTTCAGATCTAAAGAAACATGTACTCACGCACAGCAATGAGAGGCCATACCAGTGCAGTGAATGTGGAAAAACCTATAAAAACTCAACTTCTCTAAAGGCACACCAGAAAATATACTCTGACAAACCGTATCAGTCAGTGTTCACACTGTGAGAAACGTTTCCATCATTCGACTCACTGTAAAACCCATGAAAGGATTCACACCGGAGAGAAACCGTATTCCTGTAGTGATTGTGGGAAGAGTTTCTATAAGCCAAGGGACTTAAAAATACATCGGAGGACGCATACAGGAGAAAAACCTTTTAAATGCTCACATTGTGACAAGACTTTCGCTTGAGCAGGTTACCTGAAGATCCATGAACGAATGCATACAGGAGAGAAACCTTACTGCTGCTCCATCTGCGGCGAGAGATTTGCTTTTATATGGGGTTTTCAGACGCACAAGAAGAAACACGCTGCCCCAGAATCATCATAGATTCATCATTAATCAGTAATTAGTTTTAGGTTGTGTAAAAAAAACAAACACTTTGCAGTGTTTCGAGACCATTATTATTTATTGGTTGTAAAAAAAAAATTAAAACAAGAATGTCAGTGTAATGCAATTAACAATGCAAGTTTGATTTCTGTTTGTCTCAGTTAGCATGTTTGTGGCTGATTTGCTTAATTTCTTCTTCTTTAAAAACATTAATATTGTGAAATATTATTCCAGAACAAAATCACTGTTTTCTATTTGAATAATCCTTCAGGAGTCATAATAGGCTGATGTGCTGCTAAAGAAATCTGTTTTAGCACAGTTGAAAATGCTTGTGCTGCTTAATGAAGTGTGGAAACTGACATTCAGTGTTCAGGATTCACGAATCAACAGAAAGAGGGGAAAACAGCATTTTCAATTATAAATAAAAACGTTCTCTGTAACAACTTTATAGGTAAAAATATTAAACCAGAGTTATGTGTGTGGAAAGCATACAAAAATCACATATATATTTTTTTTTTCAAACACACACACACACACACACACACACTCACCCTTCCTTTACTGTGCTCCTCTGATTCTGCGCGCCTTTTCTCCTGTCTTCCAAAGAAAACCGCGAACTCGCGTAATTCCAAAAATAACGGTCATTCCCATTTACCGGCTGACTGACTAACATTCGTTTATCTTTGTCTTTATTTAATAAGTTCGTAAATATATTATACTATGCCCGTCTCTTGGCAACGCCACAGAAATACTTTGGTATTTTTTAATAAGAGAAATGATGTTTGAATAATGTTTGGTGGTTTCTCTCTAGTTAACCTGCCGGAGCGTCTATTCTTCTCTTCATTTCTATCGCTCGTACTTTAGGAGGCGCTGTGACTTTATTCTTTAGTTCACCGGTAAAACCACTGAAGAAACAAAGAAGCCTAGAGCACTCCGAAGGTAAGCCTGCGTCCCAATATGCGTATTATCCATCCTAAATTCTATGTGATATTAGTAATTTTAAATACTATTTAGTGCAGATAGGGTGGATAGTATGCACATTGGGACGCAGGGTAAGTGTTTAATCCGTTTTACATTATTCATGTGTATTAGCATGTATATGTGCTGCTTGTTTTTTTTTGTCTGTTTAATAAGGTTGAATGAAGCTTTTCGTCGTCCGCTCGTCTTATGAAAAATTACCATGGTTTTTCATTACAGTAACATAACAAATTTCCTATAGTTTTACTATAATAACCCATAGTTCAGCTCTTGTTGAGTCGTATGTGTTCAATAATTTTGAGGTTAAATCAGTGTCAGTTCATTATAAATGCGTATTTAATAATCATGAAGTGTTTGTGTTCAGATGTTGAGCATGAAAGCGCAGGTGGATGTGGTCTGCTGTAAATCAGTAGGAACTGATCTGTCCATGCTGGATATTGAGGATTTCATCACAGAAATCTGTCAGCTGAAGAAAGAGGTGGCTTCACTGGAGGCAAAGCTGAGAGAAAGAGGAGACAAACTGAACAGAGAGGTTTGAACAGCTCTTCATTTCATCTTCAGCTCAAACAAACCAAAGTTTTGTTACCATCTCACTTCTTATGCACATCTCAAATTAAGCCAGCAGCAAAATATGTTAACTAATCACCAATATAACCACTAAAGACAGGGATGGTTTCTTCATTAGATTTGTTTCTATCACATCCAACAACGGTGTTACGCTAGCTGTCACTGTTCTAGATTGTTTGTTCTGCCTCTGGATATATAGTCCAATCAGGTAAAGACGATTACAGTGACATACAGGAGTCGTACATTATTAGAAATGCGCACATCCGTTATTATTAGTGTGCAAATAAATGGACTGTATGTGTGCTCTCTGATAGCTTTTTGCACGAGCACATTTCAGTATGGTCGCATGTCTGCAGGCCCGGCTCCAGAATCAAATCACTGAGGGTGCTTCTTAAAATAGTGAGGGTGCTCATATATATTTATTTTTTAAATCTAATTAATCACACCCTTTTTCTGTGATTAATCGCACACTTCATGAAATTAAGCATAGACGATTTATCTTGTTTCAAATATTTATTTTGTCATCATTTGCTATACCCAGCAAAGTAAACCAAAAGATTGAAGGGTGATTGTGAAAAATCTGTATTTTCTGCCAGTTTTTCTCAAGATAAATGTATTTGTCTTTTCAAAAAAGGACCCTTAGAAACTCCAAAAAGACACCAAAGAACCAAATGATATAAGGAGAGAAATGTGTGCCTGTGCATAAATACAATGTGCGATCAGCGCGTCAAGAGCACTCATACGCGCATTATTATAACGGACTCATGCGTGCTTACTGTACGACTCCTGCACCACTGGAATTAATAATTCACTGAAAACGCAACACGAGTCTCTATTCTCTGACGTAATCAGCCTGGTTTCCTTTATATTAGCACTGTTTCGGACGGATTGTTTGAATGTATTCACTAACTGGATCATTGGACTGAAAACTTTCCCAGAGTTTAGCAGCCCCTGCTCCTGGAGAGCTACCATCCTGCAGATTTCAGTTCTAACCATGCTTCAACACACCTGTCTGAAATTAACAAGTAGCCTTGAACACCTTGATTACCTGGTTCAGGTGTGTTTGGTTGGGGTTGGAGCTGAAATCTTTAGGACGGTAGCTCTCCAGGAGCAAGGTTGGAGAACCCTGGGTTAAGGCAATTGGTATAGTGGTCTGTTGGCATCTCTGTCTGGTCCTGTTGGTATTGCAGCTTGACTTGTAGTTATAGAAAATACTCTAAACCAGTGGTTCCAAATCCTGGTCCTGGAGAACCCCCAACACTGCACATTTTTTGGTGTCTCTCTTATCTGACACTCACATTTGAGGTCTTAGGAGTCTTCACTAATGAGCTGATGAGTTGAATCAGGTGTGTTTAAATAGGGAGACATCTAAAATGTGCAGTGTTGGGGGTTCTCCAGGACCAGGATTGGGAACCACCGCTCTAAACCAGTGGTTGCCAACCACTTTCCTCGAGGCCCCCAACACTGCACGTTTTCCATGTCTCCCTCATCTATCACACCTGATTCAGATCATCAGCCCATTAGTGGATACTGCAAGACCTGAAGTGGGTGTGTCAGATATAGGGCCTGTTTACACCTGGTCATTTCATGCGTTTTCGCTGATCGGATATCGATCTGATTTGTTATATGACACTCTGAATAATGAAGTTAAGCACTGAAATTTCATGAAATTATTATCCTCTAATTACAACATTTGTATATGAATTTAAACAGAAATATGTGCAGTGGATGTGCTGCTTACGACCAATTTTCCTGTGGTATGTGATTTAATGTTGTAATCACAGCGAGGATTGCTTAGCGTATGACAATTCCGCTTTAAATTGTGTTCTAAATAGCAAAACTCATGTTCTGAGAAAATACTTTTGCGCCACAGACAGTAGCCTAATGATAACTCCTTTCATGCTCTTCCCAATATTGTGACAAACACCATATTTAAAAGATAGAATTTGAAGGAAACTCTAAGATATGCTTTAAATAAGATATATTTACACTGCAATAAAAAAAGGCCTATCTCTTTCCATAAAAATATAGGCTATAAACATTCTAAAATATATGTTTACCTTTTAGGCAAATTGCATAAATTAGAATAGTGATGTCTCAAAACGCAATTATAGTCCGTATCTCATATTTCCCTAACGTGTTGTAGGCTACCCTTAACTGCGTTAAAGGGGTCATGTGATGCTGCTAAAAAGAACATTACTTTGTGTATTTGGTGTAATGAAATGTGTTTATGCGGTTTAGGGTTCAAAAAACACATTATTTTCCACATACTGTACATTATTGTTTCTCCGCTATGGCCT
>NW_015554069.1:31145-59449 GCF_001515605.1 Sinocyclocheilus anshuiensis
TGACTCTTAACTTTTATAAAGAATATCTCTTTGGATTTGAGACTTTAGTCTTTGCAACTTTTCAGATCTTCTTTATGCACCAAGAGCTTGTAACATTCCAAAGAGAAAGGACAACTTGAAACCGCATCATATGACCCCTTTAAACATGGTGTCACGTGGATGGAAATATGCATGGAAATGATATGCAGATTACATCATGCATATTAAAACTAGGCATTGTAAGCTCCATATATGGCTATTTTGGGGAGGAGACGGGGTGGAGATTCATGTATGCACAATCTTCCGCTGACTGGGTATTACAAAGGGAATTTTGCGCAGCTTCTGGCGTACACATGGCTTTATAAATCTGAAAACTTTTGTACGTACGCAAAATCTAGCTTTTGTGCATATGCGCTCTAGGCATGACGAAGCGGATATCGTCCTCTCTTGGAAGGCCAAACAAAGTAGTTTCTCTTTCACAATGAAACACACAGTGCCTTCACGACATGGCGGCGGCAGCAACAATACTACAGCGAGAATAAAAGTTACGCCTTCTTTCTTTGCGTGCAAATTTGGGCGGCGTTATGCAAATCTTCCCACATCGTGACGTAGACATGTGGGGGCGTGTTAGAACGAGGCGTTTTAGGTAGGCATGGTTGACTCTTAACTTTTATAAAGAATATCTCTTTGGATTTGAGACTTTAGTCTTTGCAACTTTTCAGATCTTCTTTATGCACCAAGAGCTTGTAACATTCCAAAGAGAAAGGACAACTTGAAACCGCATCATATGACCCCTTTAAACATGGTGTCACGTGGATGGAAATATGCATGGAAATGATATGCAGATTACATCATGCATATTAAAACTAGGCATTGTAAGCTCCATATATGGCTATTTTGGGGAGGAGACGGGGTGGAGATGCACGTACGCACAATCTTCCGCTGACTAGGTATTACAAAGGGAATTTTGCGCAGGTTCTGGTATACGCATGGCTTTATAAATCTGAAAACTTTTGTACGTACGCAAAATCTAGCTTTTGTGCGTACGCACACATTTAGGATGAAATCTACGTAAAGTTTTATACATGAGGCCCCTGGCCTTTTCACGATCGTATAGCTATCCGATCAGACAAAACGCATGAAGTGACCAGGTTTAAACGACCCCATAGGGAGACACAAAATGTGCAGTGCTGGGGTACTTCATGGACAGGTCTGAAAACCACTGCTCTAACCAAATGTGACATTTATTGTTTTCCTCACAGTTTTTGCTGTTGCACTGTATATGTTGTGAATTATGAAAAAATACAAAAAATATTTTTAAAGCTTGAAAAAAGCTTGCAGAAAATATAGATTTTGTAGGAATCATCCTTAGTCTTGAACTTGGTAAATCATTCCGGGATGTATTCTAAAATTTTTGAATGTGGCGCCCTAGAAAATTTTCCGCCACTGACTAGAGATAACTGTTGAGTAATGAGGCTGATATCAACAGGTTGTTATTTATTAATGTTTATCTGTGATGTGTTTGTCAGGATCTGGAGAAGGTGCGTGTGACTAATGGGACAGAAGCTCAGGATCATGAATCCACTGATCAAACCTCTGACAGTAACGCTGGAGAACAGCAGATGCTGCAGACGCCGCTGAAGATGTGCTCCGTCAAACTGGTGGACTGCAGGAACCTGATAGAGAGCAGAGGAGAAGAAACCACCGCAGAGAAAGAACAGAGTAATGAGGAAGAGCAGGATGATTATTGGATTGATGATGATAAAGATGATGAGAATGATGGTAATGATGGGACAGAAGCTCAGGATTCAGTCTGGAGCGTCAGAGATCAGAGATCCAGAGACACACAGGACTCAGAGCTCAGCCTCACTTTACTCTGTTATACTGACGCTCAGGATCATGAATCCACTGATCAAACCTCTGACTGTAACGCTGGAGAACAGCAGATGCTGCAGACGCCGCTGAAGACGTGCTCCGTCAAACTGGTGGACTGCAGGAACCTGATAGAGAGCCGAGGAGAAGAAACCACCGCAGAGAAACAACAACACAGTGATGAGGATGAAGATCAGAATAAGGATGAGGATGATGATGATGATGATGAAGATCAGAATAAGGATGATGATGATGTTGATGAAGATCAGAGTGATGATGATGATCGGAATAAGGATGATGAAGATCAGAATGATGATGTTGATGATGATGACTTCGTTCCTTCAGGTATGTTTCTTCCTGTTGTTTCCATTAAAAGCAAATGTGATGATTGACGAGTGACAGGTTTTTAGCTGTACATGCCAAAGTGACATAATTATAAGTAGTATGTACAGTAAAGCGTGTGAGAGATTGACTCGGCTCTCAAAACATGGATTACATCTGTTGTAGGAGATGACTTGAAGGCTCTTTGTAAATAACTGTAACTCTGAAATCAGAAAACCGCTGAATGACTGAATTAAAATTGAATATGAGACTACGACTCCTGTCCATCATGTGCGTACCAGGACAGCTGCTGAAAGAGGTTTGAATAAACGATTAATTGAAGGTATTACGTGAATATCTTGAAAACCATAAATTTTGCCGCCGAGAGGCTGAGTAGAGGAAACTAACTTGTCCGACGCGCTTGTTGATGATGATCATGGATCCAAAGACTGCGTTTTGTAGATTTTGTAGATTTATTTGCATGAGAAACAAACAAGGTTGTGCATGCAATACATTCGAAATGGTGTCCAAAAGTCATGATAAATGGCATTAAACAGCGTTAGCTTTTAGCAGTCAGTAAAAATAAGACTTCCCCCATCACCCCCTCTCTACCCAACACACAGGTGAACAGATGATATATTCTTACTACTTCCACCACCACCAGGTGCCGCAGTTAACGCAAAAAATGTGTTCAAAATAAAAGAACTATACCTGGCGCTTACAGAAGGTTTTGGTGAGCTTTTGGACTGGAAATTGTCGACCCAATCTGGCAACACTGAAGATATCACAGTGTCGCATATCAGACTTTGTAAATATTTAAAGGGTTAGTTCACCCAAAAATGAAAATTAGCCCATAAATTACTTGCCCTCAAGGCATCCTAGGTGTATATGACTTTCTTCTTTCAGACGAATCCAGTCGGAGTTATATTAAAAATTGTCTTTGATCTTTCAAGCTGTTTAATGGCACTCAGCGGGTGTTGCAGTGCATCAGTCCAAAAGAAGTGAAATAAAAAGCGCCCATCCATAATAAAAAGTCTCACATAGCTCCGGGGGGTGAACAAAGGCCTCCTGTAGCGAATCAATATGTTTTTGTAAGAAAAATATCCATATTCAAAACGTAATAATCACTTTAATCTAGCTTGCGCCAACAGTTGTACACGGAAGCAGTTCCGGGCGGATGACGTATGAGTTCAGCGCTGCGCCAGTATTAATTTTGACAGGTATTTTTTATTTAGTCTTAGTCTTTATCTTAATAAGACGAAAATGCTTAATTAATAGTCTTAGTCACATTTTAGTCATTTGAGTCTTTCATAGTTTTAGTCAACGGAAAGTCATTGCATTTTTGTCAACTTTTAGTCAAACTGCAGTTACCAACATTTTTTTGGTAGCTGTTTTATATGTAGTCTTCAAACAAAAATAGTAATTAATTCTTCTCTCTTTAGACCAAATCAATTAAGCTTATGAGAAATTTGAATCAAGGATTGAATTTGGAAAAACTTGAATAAATTGACAATTTTCGTTTTTGTGTGAACTATCCTTTAACAGTAGTGAAAAGGGAGCAATTTATAAAAATTATAGTTGTTCATATATAATATATACAGTATAATATATATAATTATAATATTTATAATTTTTTGAAAAATAAGCAGAATAAGGCAATAAGACAAATATGAAAGAGATACAAATTAAACTCATTTTTCAGATACAGTAGGTTTACTTAACATATTTATTTATCATATTTTGTTGGTTAACATTAATTACACGGATAGGTACTTAATTATGAATGCTGTCCCTTTAAGACGGAAGTCATGTATGTAATACTGACACACGCTCAGTTTTCACCCACCTGTTTACGTTTACTTAATCCATAACCGACTGTATTTACGTGAGATACTCTACACGATAGACATTTGGACTGCTGTGTGTGTATTTGAGCACTGGGAACTGATCGCGCGCTGTATATGAGAACTGAAGAAGAGGAGCATGCGCGAGAGAGCACTTCTATCAGCGCGATTCCGCCTATCCCGCCTTCACTAACTTTAATTTGATCGACAACGAATTGTGACTCCCGGGAAAAACGGGACGTCTGGTCACCTTATCCCTACCCCTTCGGGTGCTGAGGCCCTATCAGCGCGATTCCGCCTATCCCGCCTTCACTAACTTTAATTTGATCGACAACGAATTGTGACTCCCGGGAAAAACGGGACGACTGGTCACCTTATCCCTACCCCTTCGGGTGCTGAGGCCTTTGTTTCAGATCGCTAGTTTGCATTTTGGTAGTCTATCCACCCACTGCGGCTGCCATACTGAGACTAGATATGCAAACGCCCCTCATCCGATTGCAATCCAATGACAGGGAAGCACATTTTGAAGGACAAGACAGTAGCCTATAGGATGTATTTTTAATGTCTGGTAGTCCTCAAATAACATTATAGTCCCGTCTCGTCTTGTTCACGAAGACGCGGCATAAATTTCGTCATAGTTTTTATCATCAGATATTAGTTTTAGCTCGTCAACGTCTCGTCTTAGTCACAGAAAAAATGTTCGTTAATGAATATTTTTCGTCTTCATTGATGAAATTAACACTGCGCTGCGCATGAGTCTCATGAAAACCAACGTTTGTTAACAGGAGCAAAGGAAGCAAAGTTTCCTTACTTTAGCAAAGGAAAACCAGTTCGTCTGATAGAAGAAAGTAATATACACCTAGGATGACTTGAGGGTGAGTAATTTATGGGCTAATTTTCATTTTTGGGTGAACTAACCTTTTAAATCACAGTCTTTGCAGTTTGACAACTGCATTTAGTTTTATTTTGACTGATCGTCCAGCTCTAGAAGTTAAAGAAGTAGTTAGATATTTATGCAAATGTTGTTCCTTTCAGATGACAACGCTGGTTCATCTTCTGAGGGAGAAACTGCCTCCACGTCCAAAGAGCGATGGACAGTGACGGACTGTGGAAAGACATTCAGCAAACACGGTCATTTAGTGAGACATAAGAAAAAACTCACAGAACAGAAAGAATTCACTTGCAAGAGATGCAACATCAGTTTTCCTACCTTCAAAGAGAGGAAACGTCATTCAAAAAAGCACGAAGTGAAGAAGGAGTTTCGCTGTGACCAGTGCGGGAAGGATTTTTTCACCACTCCTTATAATATGAAAGTTCATATGAAGACACACGAGGAAAAGTCTTTCCAGTGCAACGAATGTAACAAGTTTTTCCGCAGCATTAGTAATCTTTCTATTCATAAGAGGATCCACACGGGTGAAAAGCCATACACGTGCCCTCAATGCGAGAAGAGCTTCACCCAGAGAACGCATCTGAAGAACCATCTACTCATGCACACCAACGAGAGACCGCATCAGTGCCCTCACTGCGAGAAGAGCTACAACGTCAGTTCAGATCTAAAGAAACATGTACTCAAGCATAGCAATGAGAGGCCGCAAAACCGTTTACTCACGCACAGCAATGAGAGACTGCATCAGTGCCCTCACTGCGAGAAGAGCTTCAGTCTCAGATCGGCTCTGGAAAAACATGTACTCACGCACAGCAGTGAGAGGCCATACAAATGCAGTGAATGTGGAAAAACCTATAAAAACTCAACTTCTCTTAAGGCACACCAGAAAATACACTCTGACAAACCGTATCAGTGTTCACACTGTGAGAAACGTTTCCATCATTCGACTCACCGAAAAACCCATGAGAGGATTCACACCGGAGAGAAACCGTACCTGTGCTCCGACTGCGGGAAGAGCTTCGCTAGTTCATTTGCTTTCAAAGTTCATCAGAGAATTCACACAGGAGAAAGACCGTATCCCTGTAGTGACTGTGGGAAGAGTTTTTATAAGCTAAGTGGCTTAAAAGTGCACCGGAGGACTCATACAAGAGAAAAACCTTTTAAATGCTCACTTTGTGACAAGACTTTTGCTCAAGCTGGTTACCTGAAGATCCATGAACGAATGCATACTGGAGAGAAACCTTACTGCTGCTCCATCTGCGGCATGAGATTTGCTTTTAAATGGGGTTTTCAGATGCACCAGAAGAAACACGCTGCCCCAGAATCATAATGCATTCTGATGAAAGACCATATCAGTGTTCACACTGTGAGAAACGTTTCCATCATTCGACTCACCGAAAAACCCATGAGAGGATTCACACCGGAGAGAAACCGTACCTGTGCTCTGACTGCGGGAAGAGCTTTGCTAGTTCATTTTCGTACAGGATTCATCGGAGAGTTCACACAGGAGAAAGACCGTATTCCTGTAGTGATTGTGGGAAGAGTTTTTATAAGCCAAGTGACTTAAAAATACATCGGAGGACGCATACAGGAGAAAAACCTTTTAAATGCTCACATTGTGCCAAGACTTTTGCTCGAGCAAGTGCCAAGAATGTCCATGAGCGACATCATACAGGAGAGAAACCTTACCGCTGCTCCATCTGCGGCGAGAGATTCGCTTTTATATGGGGTTTTCAGACCCACCAGAAGAAACACGCTGCCCCAGAATCATAGTGAAGGAGTGGAATCCTGAAGACATCGCGACCTTCATAATGTATATATTTGTTTCTTCTTGAATAATTATTAATCAAAGTTACATTTATCCATGTTAGAAAATAAGTTGAATATGGCTTTAGTCTGCCTTTTTACTCTCTAAGAAGCTGCTCTCATTTTGTGCGTGTAGTGAACCATATTTGATCAGATTCAGGGCAGAGCCCGGCAACCTTGAAGTACAGATAAGTGTTCTCTGCATATGTGTGCGAGTGTTTGTATTTGCAGCTAGATGCGGAGACAGCCCTAGGAGGAAACCGTCATTTGCCGTCACCCTAATGTCCAGGGTATCCGATATACGTCTCTGGAGAGACCTATTGCGTCTGACCTCTGATCACTTGTCACCAAAATAATCACTAGAAGATATGCTTCAAGTTTTACGTCCATGTGTGGAGATTTTCTGTAGTGTATCTATGTTTCGACTAACCAGAATCTTGCTTACCTATGTATTGACGTAATTAGTGATCTCTGTTAGAGTATAATTACTGTTGTTTCAATTATGTAAGCAGAGCGGCCTACAAACTCCATCTTGAGTATTGAAGCCGACTTCTGCGGATGAAACTGTAAACTATTTTCTTCAGTAAATTTTTCTTCAAATGGCATCTCTGACTCCTGGTCTTCATTCAACACACCTGGTCCTTGGGGTTTAACTGTAAATTCCCCTACAATAGCTTCATCATTAATCAGTAATTAGTTTTACGTTGTGTAAAATAAAAAACACCTTGCGGTGTTACCGGAACATTATTTTATGGTTGTAAAAAAACAGTGTAATTGTGTAATTTAATTGTGGTGTAATGCAATTAAAGATGTAAGTTTGTGTTACTGTTTGTCTCGAGTAGCGTGTTTGTGGCCGACTTGCTTAATTTCTCCTTCTTGTAGACTAAAAACACTAAAACAGTAATATTGTGAATTATTATTCCAGTGCAAAATAACTGTTTTCTATTTGAAAACACATGACCCTACATAAATCATTCTAATATGCTGATGTGCTGCTAAAAAAATCTCTTATTGCAGTTGAAAAGTCTTGTGCTGCTTCATGAAGTGTGGAAAGTGGAAACTGACATTCACGAATCAACCAAAAGAGCATAGAACAACATTTCTTTCTATATACCGGTTTGGTGAACTCTGGGCCGGAGCGTCTTTTCTTCTGTTCAGCTCCATCGCTTGTACTGTTGGGGGCACTGTAACTTTCTTTTTTAGTTCACTGGTAAAACCACTGAAGAAAAAAATACTGGAGCGCCCAGACGGTAAGTGTTTAATCTGTTTACATTATGTTTATCTGTTTATTATTGTTCTGTCTCTGTGTTTTAATGAATTTCGTCGTCCGCTCGCCTTATGAAAAATCACCATGGTTTTTCACTACAGTAACCCTATTGTTTTACTACAGTAACCAAGTTTTGAGCATGATACTTGTAGTAGTGAACAATAGTTTTATGTAATATTAACACGATGGTTCATTTTCAATGCTACATGCTTGTACCCCCGGTTTCACAGACAGTCCTAGATTAAATGTAAGTCTGAGCTGTTTCAAATGAAAGAAACTTGCACTGACTGATCTTAAAATATATCAGTGCCTTTGTTTTGTCTCAAGATGCACACCAGTAATGTTTTTTTTTGTAAGGCACATTTATAAAAATTACTTAAATGTCCTAATTGAACTATGTCCTAATCCTGGTTTAGGCTAAGCCCTGTCTGTGAAACCGGCTTTTAAGGTTCTTACAGTTTAGGGAGAAATTAGTAGAAATTTGACATCTGAATATGCTTGTAATATTACATATTATAATATTTGATAATATTCCTGCTCTGTGCTGGCTCAATGTTGAAATGAAGCAAACATTCCTAAACGCATCTACATTTGAAATAAATATTTCTGTATGTTGTCTGAAATAAAATTGTATTATCTTTAATAACAGGTCAGCTCTATGTAGTTCAGTTTTGAGTTTAAATCAGTGTTTATTCATTATAAATGCGTCTTTAATAATCATGGTGTGTGTGTGTGTTCAGATGTTGAGCATGAAAGCGCAGGTGGATGTGGTCTGCTGTAAATCAGTAGGAACTGATCTGTCCATGCTGGATATTGAGGATTTCATCACAGAAATCTGTCAGCTGAAGAAAGAGGTGGCTTCACTGGAGGCAAAGCTGAGAGAAAGAGGAGACAAACTGAACAGAGAGGTTTGAGCAGCTCTTCATTTCATCCTTCAACTCAATCACCCAATAGGGCTTTTCTGGGTATTCATTCACAGACGTTTCACACTGTACATTCCTAAACCCCGGGTTAACGTTCTTATTTGCATGTTTGCGGTGTCAGTGTCACTGATTGGATGAACAGCAGGCAACCTGTTTACACGGCTTTTCCTGCGTCTTGCCAGTTATTAAAAAAAAATGTCACTTTATAGGTCTTTAGCCGTTTTAAGCCTCATGAGACACACAAAGGCAAGAAAACAAAGACAAACCTCCTCATCACTCCAGTTCACACGCTTTCCATCTTTTGACATTTCTTACTTTTCTCTCACCGGCTGCTGTTTACACGACTCGCGTTTCCTGTTACTGACGTGACATGAGCCTCGCTGCTCAAGTTCTGATTGGCTGTCTGTTGCCAAGCGTCCAGCAGCAACAAGCAAACACCGCTCCGTTTCACACTGAACAAACTTAGCACCGCAATGCAGGGTTAACACTGCAAATGTGGTGCTAACCCTGCTTCGGAGCAGGGTTTCATATTAACCCCGGTTAAAAAACGGTGCTAACACCGCTTTCAAATTTCAGGTGTGAAATGTTTCTTTACCCGGGGTTAAAAGCGGTGTATAGAACGACAGCGCAGTGTGAAAAGCCCTAATTAGACTTCTTTAACACCAAACTCTTATCAGCATCTCAGGTTAAGTCAACACCAAAATATGCTAACTAATCACCAATATAACCACCACTAGAGGTAACTGCTGAGTAATGAGGCTAATATCAACAGGTTGTTCTTTATTAGTGTTTATCTGTGATGTGTTTGTCAGGATGTGGAGCAGGTTTCAGTGCGTGTGACTGATGGGACAGAAGCTCAGGATTCAGTCTGGAGCGTCAGAGATCAGAGATCCAGAGACACACAGGACTCAGAGCTCAGCCTCACTTTACTCTGTTATACTGACGCTCAGGATCATGAATCCACTGATCAAACCTCTGACTGTAACGCTGGAGAACAGCAGATGCTGCAGACGCCGCTGAAGACGTGCTCCGTCAAACTGGTGGACTGCAGGAACCTGATAGAGAGCAGAGGAGAAGAAACCACCGCAGAGAAAGAACAACAACACAGTGATGAGGAAGAAGATCAGAACAAGGAAGAGGAGGATGATTATTGGATTGATGATGATAAAGATGATGAGAATGATGGTAATGATGGGACAGAAGCTCAGGATTCAGTCTGGAGCGTCAGAGATCAGAGATCCAGAGACACACAGGACTCAGAGCTCAGCCTCACTTTACTCTGTTATACTGACGCTCAGGATCATGAATCCACTGATCAAACCTCTGACTGTAACGCTGGAGAACAGCAGATGCTGCAGACGCCGCTGAAGATGTGCTCCGTCAAACTGGTGGACTGCAAGAACCTGATAGAGAGCAGAGGAGACGAAACCACCGCAGAGGAACAACAGAGTAATGAGCAGAACAATGAGAATGGGAATGATGATGATGGTGACTTTGTTCCTTCAGGTTTGTTTCTCCTTTTATGACCAGAATTTATGACCAGGTTTCTACTTTTTTTTTTTTAACCAGAGTTACCAAATTATTAATGCATTGTACAAATATTATGTATGTACAGACCTAAGTTTATGTGGAGCAGAATTTGTTGTGAATTCTGCCAATTTGAGACATTGAGAATTACAAATCATGAGCTGCACTCATGATAAAATATGTGTTGCCAGACTGAGTGAATTTCTGCCCAGTTGGGTGGTTTTGAATTTGATTGTGTGGGGTCAACATTGGATTGGGTGAGTGGAAAAAAATTGGGCAGTTTTGGGATCAGTTTTAACTAGGGCTGCACGATAAATCGCATGCAATATTTAATGCGCATCTTGTCAATAAAGCCGGTTCTGTAATCAGCGGTAAATCTCCATCACGTGCGGGCTTTCACATGGAGCAGCATTAACTACACAGAGCCGCGACCTCTATATAATTCGGCTCAGAGCGCCATTTCATCAGAATCTTTTGACTGACGTGACAGTCAACTATTGGTATGCAGAGATATAGCAAGGCAACTTACGCAACGCTCGTTCCCTTATCTCAGAGAAATTGGCTTGAGGACGACTCTGCAGTCGTTAGTCCAAACTCAATTCAGGAAGGACTGATGGCACTTGCAAGTCAGCCAATCGCTTTTCCAATGAAAAAGCCAAAAGGAGGGCAGTCTTAAGTGAAAAGGGCCACAGCTGATTGGAGCGGCTCAAAGGGAGAGCCCCGTAGGGCCCTGAGGACTATAGACAAGTCCCAAGTTGGCACAGTGTGAGGATGAGGCGGGTTCAATCTCCGAGCTCCCCTCAGAAATGTAACATTGTTTCTGCAGACTGACTGGCCAGCTTCGAGGGAATGATTCGCTGCCATCGCTGCCATGAGTGTGGACGGGGTGCGCTCCTTGTCCAACAACTCTTGTAGTAAGGTTAGCATTAGGGCTGGGCGATATGGGCAAAAATTCATAAGTGCACGTTTTTATCACGTGTAAAATTACTGATTAACATGGATAAAAGCAGCTCGTTTTTTTTACACCAACAATATACTATAGGCGTACTACTTACAGAACTCAGGTGACTTTTCAAACTTGATGTGCTGTTGTGGTAGGCCAGTTTCAAATCGCATATTTGGCACACTGCCTTTGTCTTGTCCTCACTCAATTTAAAGTGCTCCCACACAGCTGAGGTCTTCGGCATTTTTGTCTTTTCCAGATGAACTGAATCATGACGTTCACTCATGGTGAATGAGCGATTCATATTCAAGCGCGAATGAGAACCGTTTCGCGGGGGATGCCAGGTGTTCGAGAAAAAAAAAGAATATTCAAATATCAAAATTGAAAATCGAATGCCAACCACTGAACGAATATTCGAATAATCGAATATTCTGGTCCAGCCCTAGAAATTAGCCTACTGATTGCCACCATTGATGGACAAAAAATTTAATAATATTAAAAATATCTGTATGAGAGTATATTCTGCAGTTCTTCCCTGCTGTACCGAATATCTATACTTTTCAAGGTATCGTATCGAAGTTAGAAATTCAAGTATTGTGACAAAATAAATTTTGTAGGGTGCCACAAATTTGTTAAAATTTCCAAAGGGTACCGCAACTAAAAAAAGATTGGGAAACACTGTATTATATTATGTTATTATTATCATGTATGTATATTATCATGATTATTACATAATGCTTTTTTACAGTACAATAGTATGTATAATAACAATCTAAGATATATCTTTTAATGTGTTCAAATGTATATTTTTAATAATAAGTGCTGGGGGCATGGCTTGGGGTGTGGTCAGATTTTCCTGCTTTTTTGTCTTTAGCTGATCACATGCCTGAATGTTGTTATTGTTGTATTATTGTTTTGGTTTGTGCATAAGCGTGTCACTGTCTACTCAGAAAGTTTGCTTGTTGGACTAACTACGTTGCTTATTCTGATCGCTTATACTCTGGCCTTTTTCGTCTGGACTTCATTTGGCCTGTTCTTACTGATGGCATAAATGATGTGTGCTTCACAGGGAAGTATGTTTATTTCTTTTACTATTTCTTGCAAATATTTGGCGTTCTTTAATAATTCTAATTTGGGTAGAAACATTATTTTGTCATATTCGCTGATTTTCTTTTGCTGTATTTGCCTCGTTTTGATATACGTTTTGCTGTTGTATTGTTTACCTGGCAGGGAAATTGATTCATTTTTATAATTTTTATTTTGTCATTGTTGTTATTTACTTTTAAGGTGGTAAATGGTCCCTGGTTGTCATCACAACAGTATTCTATCACAGTCTTTTGGCAGTGAATATTTTGGTGAGCTTTTGGGCTGGAACTTATCAACCCAATCTGGCAACACTAGAAATATCACAGCGCTGCACATCAGACTTTGTGTTTATTTAAATCACAGCCTTTGCAGTTTGATAACAGTTTGATATGCACTAGATAATTTCAGTTTTATGTTGACCGATCATCCAGCTCTAGAATTTAAAGAAATAGTTAGATATTTTATGACCATTTTGTTCCTTTCAGATGACAAAGCTGGTTCGTCTTCTGAAACTGCATCTATATCCAAAGAACAAAAGACAAAGGAGAGTTTCTCCTGTGCCATCTGTGGAAAAACATTCAGCAAACAGTGTAATTTAACAAGACATGTCAGAAAGAAAAAACACACAGAACAGTTCACCTGCAAGATATGCAACATCAGCTTTCCTACCTTCAAAGAGAGAACACTTCATTCAAAGGAGCACAGCGTGAAGAAGGAGTTTCGCTGCGAACAGTGCGGGAAGGATCTTTTAACCACTCTTAATAATATGAGAGCTCATATAAAGCCACACAAAGAAAAGTCTCTTCAGTGCAACGAATGTAGCAAGTTTTTCCGAACCAAACAAGATCTTTCAAATCATAAGAGGATCCACACAGGTGAAAAACCATACAAGTGCCCTAACTGTGAGAAGAGCTTCAATCTCAGATCAGCTCTGAAGAGACATCTACTCACACACAGCAATGAGAGCCCACATCAGTGCCCTCACTGCGAGAAGAGCTTCAACCGGGGAACTCATTTGAAGAGACATCTACTCATGCATAGCCATGACAATCCGTATCAGTGCAGTGAATGTGGAAAACCTTTTGTAAACTCAGATTCTCTAAAGTTACACCAAAAAATGCATTCTGATGACAAACCGTATCAGTGTTTACACTGTGAGAAACGTTTCTGTCATCCGAGTCACATGAAAACCCATGAGAGGACTCACACCGGAGAGAAACCGTACCTGTGCTCCGACTGCGGGAAGAGCTTTGCTAGTTAATTTGCTTTCAAAGTTCATCAGAGAGGTCACACGGGAGAAAGACCGTATCCCTGTAGTGACTGTGGGAAGAGCTATTTGAAGGCAGGTGACTTAAAAATGCACCAGATGATTCATACAGGTGAAAAACCTTTTAAATGCTCGTATTGTGACAAGACTTTCACTCGTTTAGACGTCCTGAATGTCCATGAGCGACATCATACAGGAGAGAAACCTTTCTGCTGCTCCATCTGCGGTGAGAGATTTGCTTTGAAATGGGGGTTTAAGACGCACCAGAAGAAACACGCTGCTCAAAAATCATCATAGTTTCATCATGTAATTATTTTTAGGTTGTGTAAAAAAACACCATATACTAGTGCTACGGGAACATTGTTTTATGGTTGTAAAAAATAAACCCTAAAACAAGAATGTCTCTCGAACATTATTTACTGGGTAGAAATAAATTATTTGGATTAAATATTCACTGCAATGTGCAGATCAGTGTCTAATATTGGATTTTTGAACTGAGCTGGATGATGATGACATCACTGAATCAACAATGAACTGACTTTAGCTGAAAAATTGACTGTTTACTATTGTCCTCTTTTTAGAGCTGCTTTACAGCCAAGTTGATTTTTTTTGCATTATTGAAACATTATTCTGTTTAACACTGTAAAGCTGCTTTGATAAAATGTGAACTGTATAAAGTGCTACATAAAAAAAAATAAAGTGTGCATTTATGGGGATTTATACCTGTTCGTCCTTTCCAAGCCTCCATTACTAATTAGAAAACACTATTAAAAGCTCACTGTATTATGCAGAGTTGAGTATTATGAGAGAGTTTGACTCAGAGTGTGAATACCTGAATCTGATACAGCATTCATTCTTCAGCTCAATCTCATATTCACAATAAAACATTTGTTTGAATGTCTGCTGAGGAAAGCGATTTCTTTGTCGTACAATCCTTTCATCTGTTAAGGGTGATTTCCGATGACAGCGCTTCTCAGTGTTTGTTGGCTGCTTCTTACAAGCTGTTGTTGAAAGTAAAAATAACTTCCTTGTTTACAACCCTGTTTCAGTCTCTTTCAATATTAAAGTATTTACTGCTGACTCACTCATAAAAACAGTCTCCTGTCGCCATCTAATGGTGGAACAATGTATCTAAAATCAACATCTCAAACACACACCGTTTCTCAATACTATACAATGATTTAATACTATTATTATTTATATAAAACATTATTTATTGAATAAAATGTAATAAACAACAACCTCCATCATAAAAGTTGCTAAGCAATTCTGTCAAAAGTACAAAGGCAGCACTCTGAAATACAGCATTACAGTTTTATAGAGAATATAACGTTATAAGACTTTGCCCTCAGAGCAAACTATTTGCTGTGGAATAAATAACAGATAAATGAGACCAAAGCCTGCCTGTTATGGCTCGTTTGATCTGGCTTGCATTTCCACCGCCAACAGTACCTTACTTGATAGGCGTGGGGTATGCTGGAAAGTAGCGATCAATGCACACTCTGATGTAAACAAGCCCAACACGCATGCGCAGCATGGCAAAACGAGTGAAGAAGAGGCTTAATTTCCCTTGTAGCATGCACAAGTCGCGATTCTTAGTCAACCAATCAATGTTCTGTAGTGAGTCTAGCTCCACCCTTTAGGTATCCCAACAGAAGGGTCCAAAAATAGCGGTTTGGTACATCTGACAATGGAAATAGGAATAATTGTGTATCGTACTGTACTGAAAGGTACCGCTAGGTGGAACCGAGCCATTACATTTACCCAAAACCAATGGTGGCTGGCCAGTAGAAGGCGTTGTAGCACCACCCTCCCTGAGCCACATACATAAAATTATTATTTTTATTATAAATTGTATAAATTGATGTTTGTATGATACGATATTATAGGAAAATATACAGTTTTCATAAATGTCCCCTCTGTCTGTCAGTCTCAAGTTCAGCTCTGGGGCGATCAAGAAATCGCCATTAGGAGGTGGGTTTATTTAGCAGTTTAGTCAACTGCTGTAAACATGTTCAAGACATGACATAAAATTTAGCCAATCAACATCCTTAAATCTTGTCCAAAATGAGTGATTTCTCTATTGCCCCTAGTAAAGCCACTGCTGAAGTCAGGACTAGTCTGTGGAGGCTGAATGAAGCAAACCAGTATCTCACCAGTAAAGTTTTGATGGATGGCGATTGTAATCAACAGTAACCTACAGGAGTCGTACATTTTCAGACATATGTAAGTCTGTTATTATTAATACGCAAACAAAAAAAAAAAGCTCAACTGCTCACTCAACACATTCAGACATTTTTATTTACTTTTTTATTAGTGCTGTTCAGACGATTAATCGCATCCAAAATAAACGTTTTTGTTTATATATGTGTGTGTGTGTGTGTGTGTGTGTACTGCGATGTTTACTGAGGGGGCCTGGAATACGATTTTTACCGAGGGGGGCCTGAGTAAAAATGTTGTTCAGGGGGCCCACAAACCATAGCGGCACCACTGATTGTATGATATCTAAGTACCGTGAGAGCTATAGAGAGCACAGCAGACGGCTCCATGCTTTCAAAAGCAAAGAACAAAAAAACAGCCAAACCTGGTTATTTTAGACAATTTTTAACATCCTGGCCAGGACGTGTCCCCAGAAAATGGCACATCTTCTCACCTTAATTTGGGCGTCCGCCATGACACTCACTGTGAGAAATACTGTCTGCAAGCATATACAAATGGTTGGAATATCACAGCAGGAAAAGTAAAAGTTACTGAACTTTCTTGATATTTCCCTACAGCGGCGAATGAACTGGACGTCTCGCACATTCACAGAAAATGGCTTACTTCTGCAATGAAAAATAAGGTTGATAGATATCTTCCTCTGCGCTCCTCTGATTCTTCCCGCGTTTTCTCCGGTCTCCCACAGAAGGCGCGAACTCGCGTAATTCAAAAATTAACGGTCATTTCTATTTACTGACTATTTATTGACTAACTAACATTCGATTGTCTATGTCTTTAGTGAGTAATTTCGTAAAGATATAGTATATCCATCTCTTGGCAGCGCCACTGAAACAGAACGGCATTTTAATTAGAGAAATTAGGTTTGAATAAATGAGGTTTGGTGCAGCCCTCCACACAGCAGCGGGAGCGTCGTTTCTTCTCTTCTTCTCTATCGCTCGTCCCGTAGGAGGCGATCTGACGATCTTTAGTTCTCCGGTAAAACCACCGAAGAAAGAAAGGAGACCGAGCACTCAGACGGTAGGTGTTTAGTCTGGTTAACATTATTCATGTGTTTTAGATGTTTACTTGCATGCTATTCTTATTTTTCTGCCTCTGTGTTTTAATGAGCTTGAATGAAGCTTTTCCTCGCCCGCTCGTCTAATGAAAAAATAACGATCGTAACCATAACAAATGTCCGTTTTACTACATTGACCAAGTTTTAACCATGAGATTTGTAGTAAACAATAGCTTTTATATTAACAATTTTCAAAGCTAGATAAATGCGACAATATCTGAAACGTAACATCTCATATTTGATAATATTCCTGCTCTGTGTTGGCTCAATGTTGAATTGAAACAAACACTCCTGAAGACATCTACATCTGAGATAAATATTTCTGAATGTTCTCTAAAATAAAATGTTATTTTCTTCAATAACAAGTCAGTTCTAGGTATTTCAGCTCTTGTTCAGTCGTATGTAAACAATAATTTTGAGGTAAATCAGTGTCAGTTCATTATAAATGCGTCTTTAATAATCATGAAGTGTTTGTGTTCAGATGTTGAGCATGAAAGCGCAGGTGGATGTGGTCTGCTGTAAATCAGTAGGAACTGATCTGTCCATGCTGGATATTGAGGATTTCATCACAGAAATCTGTCAGCTGAAGAAAGAGGTGGCTTCACTGGAGGCAAAGCTGAGAGAAAGAGGAGACAAACTGAACAGAGAGGTTTGAGCAGCTCTTCATTTCATCCTTCAGCTCAGTCACTCAATGAGACTTCTTTCACAAAACAAACTCATTTCTTAGTTATCACCATCTCAAATTAAGTCAACACCAAAAATATGCGAACTACTCACCAATATAAGCACTAGAGGTAACTGCTGAGTAATGAGGCTAATATTAGCAGCTTGTTCTTTATTAGTGTTTATCTGTGATGTGTTTGTCAGGATGTGGAGCAGGTTTCAGTGCGTGTGACTGATGGGACAGAAGCTCAGGATTCAGTCTGGAGCGTCAGAGATCAGAGATCCAGAGACACACAGGACTCAGAGCTCAGCCTCACTTTACTCTGTTATACTGACGCTCAGGATCATGAATCCACTGATCAAACCTCTGACTGTAACGCTGGAGAACAGCAGATGCTGCAGACGCCGCTGAAGACGTGCTCCGTCAAACTGGTGGACTGCAGGAACCTGATAGAGAGCAGAGGAGAAGAAACCACCGCAGAGAAAGAACAACACCGTGATGAGGAAGAGGAGGGTGATGATGAGAATAATGGGGATGATGATGATGAAGATGATTATGCTGAGAATAATGATGATGTTGACGATGGTGACTTTGTTCCTTCAGGTATGTTTCTTCCTTTAATGACCAGATATACTGAATTGACATAATTCTTTTAAAATTGTTAAAATATTATGCATGTGTATTATGCATGTACAGTCCTAAATCCATGTGGAGCAGTATTTGTTGTGAATTCTGCCAATTTGATTTGAATTCTGCGGGAAATGTCATGCACCTTACCATAGCCTCCTGCTGCGAGCTTCAGTGTAAATATTGCGTCAAAATCAAATAAATTTGAGTGTGATTTAAACCCGGATGATTGTAACCACTCTAAGGTTGTCTGCCTTGGGAAAGCTAGCGTGTCTCCAACATAGTGATAACACTCGTTGCCTTCTCTCGTGCAGCTCAACCAGGTCTCGTCCCATTCGTCGATAATTGTGATATCACAAATCCCGGAAAAAATGCGTTGTCATCCAAACGAGTCGTTCGTTGTAGCTTTTGAAAAGTGATTTCTGTTAAATAAAATATCTCCTTTTGAAGTGGACTTTGAGCTTTGTAACTTTGCAGATCTTTTTTATGCTCAAACATTACAGACTAACTAAAGTTGAAAAAGTGAAAAAGCATAATAGGACCCCTTTAAATCACAGCCTTTGCAGTTTGACAACTGTAATAAGACATATCTCAATTTATTTTGGCTGATTGTTCCACTCAAAGTTATAGACAAAATTATATTGTGTAAATATTTTGTTTCTTTCAGATAAGAATGCTGATTCATCTTCTGATGGAGAAACTGCCTCTACATCCAAAGAGCAAAGAACAAAGAAGAGTTTCTCCTGTGCCACCTGTGGAAAAACATTCAGCAAACAGTGTCATTTAACAAGACATGCCAGAAAGAAAAAACACACAGAACAGAATAACTTCACCTGCAAGATATGCAACATCAGTTTTCCTACCTTCAAAGAGAAAACACTTCATTCAAAAGAGCACAGCGTGAAGAAGGAGTTTCGCTGCGAACAGTGCGGGAAGGATTTTTTCACCACTCTTAATAATATGAGAGCTCATATAAAGCCACACAAAGAAAAGTCTCTTCAGTGCAACGAATGTAGCAAGTTTTTCCGAACCAAACAAGATCTTTCAAATCATAAGAGGATCCACACAGGTGAAAAACCATACAAGTGCCCAGATCTTTCAAGTCATATGAGAATTCACACGGGTGAAAAACCATATCAGTGCCCTCACTGCGAGAAGAGCTTCAGCCAGGGATCTAATCTGAAGACACATCTACTCACGCACAGCAATGAGAATCCGTATCAGTGCAGTGAATGTGGAAAACCTTTTATAAGCTCAGCTTCTCTAAAGTTACACCAAAAAAAACACTTTGATAAACTGTATCAGTGCCCTCACTGCGAGATGAGCTTCAGTCTCAGATCAGATCTGATGAACCATCTACTCACACACAGCAATGAGAATCCCTATCAGTGCAGTGAATGTGGAAAACCTTTTATAAGCTCAGCTTCTCTAAAGTTACACCAAAAAATGCATTCTGATGACAAACCGTATCAGTGTTCACACTGTGAGAAAGGTTTCCATCTTTCAACTCACTGTAAAACCCATGAGAGGATTCACACCGGAGAGAAACCGTACCTAGGCAAATTGACAGCAATTAAATATGTCAGTGGTCGGCAGAAGAGACACTTTCCTTCTGCAAGAGAATAACAAGCTATTCCGGTCACATGTTGGTGACGTAGAGGGTTCTGCTCCCTGCCGGTGGAAACGGGAGCTAGTTCTGAACGAGTGCCACTCTTGGCTGAGCACCGGTTCCAGCTCCAGCATCGGCCTCAGCGATATGTGTGTGCGTGCTGTAACACTAACACCAAACCAGACTTAATTTGCCCCAATCAAAAGCATACACTGTTGGGATCCTTCCCTATCCCCTACATAGTGCACTAGGTGCCATTCACCATAATAATTCCGTGAACAAGTGACTGATTTCAGCTGCAGCTTCAGCATCTATTTATAGTGCAGGGGGCAGGACTTCAGATTCTAGAGAGCATTTGATTGGACAGATTAAGTTAGTTGAGAAGCTCAAGTGACATAAAAATGGTTGATATTGGTGGTAACAACAGACTGTAAGTTAATGCTTGCATCTTTTAAATATGAATTTGGTTGTTGTTTTGGAGCACACAAAGCTTATAGATAACCTTAAGGCTAACATATTCATACTTAATACCAAAAAACTTCAATTTTGATTTGGGACTTTAACAAATCAGTTTACAGCGCCTTGATTGTCTGTATGAACACAATGGGATTTAAGCCTGTATTACTAGTAACCATTCATAACACCTCAGCACAGCCTACAGTAAAGCAGTGTAATACAATTAAAAATGCAAGTTTACAGTGTTCTCTCTGTTGTGTTCTTTACTGCGCTTCTCTGGTTCTGCGCGCGCTTTCTCTTGTCCTGTCCTCCAGAAAGCCGCCAACTCGCGTAATTCAAAAATTAACGGTCATTTTGATTGACCGGCTGACTAACATGATCGATTACTTTATTTAATCATATGAAATGGATATATTATATACATCTCTTGGCAACGCCACTGAAATAGTGTTTTAGAAATAAAATAAATAAGGTTTGGTGCCGCCCTCCACACAGCAGCGGGAGCGTCGTTTCTTCTCTTCTTCTCTATCGCTCGTCCTGTAGGAGGCGATCTGACGATCTTTAGTTCTCCGGTAAAACCACCGAAGAAAGGAAGGAGACCGAGCACTCAGACGGTAAGTGTTACGCTATTAATGTGTTTTAGCTGTTTTATACGTGGATGTCGTTATTTTTCTAACGCTAGTGTAGAAATCTGACAATATCTGAAATATCTGAGGTATGTCCAGCTTTGTGCTGGCTCAATATTGAAACATCTGAAATAAACATATGTGATAATATTCTCATGTATTCTTCAATAACAAGTCAGTTCTGTGTAGTTCAGCTCTTGTTCAGTCGTATGTAAACAATCATTTTGAGGTTAAATCAGTGTCAGTTCATTATAAATGCGTCTTTAATAATCATGTGTGTGTGTTCAGATGTTGAGCATGAAAGCGCAGGTGGATGTGGTCTGCTGTAAATCAGTAGGAACTGATCTGTCCATGCTGGATATTGAGGATTTCATCACAGAAATCTGTCAGCTGAAGAAAGAGGTGGCTTCACTGGAGGCAAGAGAGAAGGACATTTTGACCACTAGACTGTCCCAATGGGGTCACTGGGAAGCTTACCAGATTGATTTTGGTCCAATATGTTCCAAGTTCAAAGAAAATCTTAGGGAGAATCATCAATCAATCTTCTTTTTCTTTCTTGTTGTCTTTTGACCACCTCTTGTACAGATAATAAATAATAGGATACTTAGAAATAGAAACAATTTCTGGAAAAATTATCTTTCAAACAAGTGGAATAAAAGCAAACATATGGTAAATTAATGCACATAACCAGTGCTCGAATTGTGTCAAAGCTCTTGGGGGGTCACCCTAACCAACAGCCCCCCCTTCACAAAAAAAAAAAAACACTTTATATGCATGATGCATATTTTTTGTTATCGTTGAGAAAACCTAATTCTAAGATAAAAGATTATTTTAGGATGATCAGTGAATTAGGTGTACCAATCACTAAGCAAGAAAGAAGAATTAAATATCTAGCCTAGGGTGTGCAATGTTGACAAAAAATGATATCTCAATATTTTCTGGGATTTTATCGATAATGATAATTTGACAATATTTTGTCACCGTGGACAGCTGACTCTTTACATTTTTGATATTCTGTGTGGTCAGTTCACAGCATTGATGGAAATTAATCTTTTCCAATAAGTTTAAATAGATTTTTACCTTTTATGGGCATTTTTACCTTTATAAAGCCATTTTTTCTAAAAGTGTACATCATCTTTTAAGTCAAATTCTTAAATTTACAAACAACAGAGCCGTAGTTCACTGACAAGTTACACAAAAAATGGCAGACGATTTTATTGCGTGATTATGAAATCGAAGAAATCGTTCGCGATAATGACAGCTGTTTGCATAGCTTCTCAGTGAACTACGGCTCTGTGAAGTAAACGGAGTTTCAGCGTGAGAGCGCCCTCTGGTCTTCGGATGGAGATTTACTGCTGATCACAGAACCGTGCTTCACTGAAAGATACGCATGACAATCGCAACTTCTGTCGAATCGTGATTTCGTTTCCATTTCGATTTATAATTCTAATCCTAATTCTAAGTGCATTTAATAAACTGAAACATGCAGTGAAAGAACACACTCTAAATGCATAGTGCACATTTAAAACTATCAGTGCACAATTTTCCACACCACAATCTGTCAAGCACACCTTACCAGCAAACATACACTCATTCACATCCTTCTCTTCACTCTCTGAGGCAGAAGTCTCCAAACTCATCCTTTCTACTGGCAAGAGCAGATTCCAAATCTTCAATACTTGTCTAGAGGTCTGCACAGGCTTTAAAGTGAAGCCCGAACCCGGCCCATACCCGAGATCGTCTGACCCGACCCGAGCGGCACAGTTAAATTTAGAGCCCGAACCCGAAATCTTTTTTTTTTTTTTTCCCACAACGAATAGCCAATTTAAAAAAATGCCGTATTTCACGATTGCATGCAACGGTCAGTAAGCAAATACATGTAAAGAAACAGAATCATTAAGGCTCGGCCAGTTCACGAGGCAAAAGAAAAAACACTTACCAGTTATGAAAGTTAAGTTTATGAACATCAGGTGCAGCAGTCGCATAAATTCTGCCGAGTTTTTGAATGGTTGTATACGACAAGAAGATAATTCTTCCATCGTGCAAATTATGGTCATTTTCGTCAGTTAAGGCTCGTTAGCGTTTGGCCTGCTTTAAATCAGACACAGAGATGCAGTGCGGTGAGATCGCATTTATTGGAATTAATTAGGCTAATTCATTTATTTGAATTAGCGCGCGAGAGAGAGAGAGAGAGAGATGAAAGCTGCGTGTGTGAACCTGCATCTGCTCTCTCTACAAGCAATGAGACTTAGTTCCTTCAAAAACAGCGATTTTACCCCCTCATTGCAGAGAAATATAACGTTGCGAGTCAGTAGCCTGTCAAAGATATTTTACTAATAAAAGTTACCGTGCTGTGTTGTCGTGTGCAATAATGTGTGTGTGTGCGTTCATCTATGAAAGCAGCGTAGCCTGCATATAGTTTTAGTTTAGCTATAAACCCGAGCCCGACCCGAACCCGAAGCTATTCATTAAACATTAACCCGAACCCGACCCGAAACCCGAATGCAGGTCTTCCAGCCAGTTCAATCAAACCTTTACAATTAATCCAGAACGCGGCAGCAAGATTAATTTTTAATGAGCTGAAAAGAATGCACATCACACCTCTGTTTATCAATTTGCACTGGCTACCAATAGCTGCTCGCATAAAATTCAAGGCATTATGTTTACCTACAAAACCACCACTGGCTCTGCACCCCTTTAACCAAATTAATTACTTCAGACTTATGTGCCCTCTAGAAGCTTGCGTTCTGCAAGTGACCAGCGCATTATTGTGCCATCCCAAAGAGGCACAAAATCACTTTTACTGACTTTTACATTAAATGCTCCCTCCTGGTGGAATGACCTGCCCAACTCAATCCGAGCATCTTCAAGAATCGGCTAAAACATATCTCTTCCATCTTTATTTGACCCTCTAACTGTAGCACTCTCTACTCTAAATCTATTCTTTAAAAAATGTAAATAATGTAAATAAGAGATTAATTGCACAGTGTAAAGGTTCTTTTACTTTTTATTAACTTTGTGAGATCGCGATGAACTACAGTAAGATGAGTGACAGCTTTCCAGTGATTGTAAGGGGAGCACCCATAGCACACTTTCTAGGCTATAATCCATTCAGAATTTGAATACATTCACTCACGGATTCACTCTCTGATTACCCAATATTGCCACTTGCTATTGTGTTGCGTATACTACATCAGTTAACTAAGTAAATGTGAAGCAGGTGCTTGCTCAGCGAAATATGTCTGTATAGCCTAGGCATGCTGCACGTGTTGACGCGCCCGTAAGTAAACAAATAAGTATAGCATTATATTTGCTTTCATCATGCAGCAAACGCAAAAAAAATATTTGTGGAAAAAAAAAAACTTTTAAAACATTTAACTGATAGTAATAATCGGTAAAAGGAGTGGTTGATTGCGATTTCACTTTTTTAACATTAGTTAGTGTGTAATGTTGCTGTTTGATCATAAACAATATCTGCAAAGTTACAACACTGAAAGTTCAATGCAAACGGAGATTGATGCCTTGTCCAAATACCCACACTGGCGGTCTTAGCCACTTGAGAGCGCGACAGGAAGTGCGCAAGACTGTCCCAGTTCTTAAAAACGCCAAAGCGCAGTGCCCTTAACACACACTAAATCCACACTATCTTGAATACCGCTATCCAGAGCGGTATTCGAGGTTTAGTGTATCCCATCATGCATCATGTTGTGGAAATAAATCGTGAGACTTTTTGCCGAGATCTCGTGAGAGGTCACAGAAACCTTTCCAATGTAAGTCAAGTCAAGTCTGCTTTATTGTCAATTCTTCCACATGTACAGCACATACACACAGAGAATTGAAATTGCGTTACTCTCAGACCCTTGGTGCATACAGATAACTAACAGTAGAACATAAATACAGATAGATACAGATTTAAATATAAAATACAACTATACAATTATACAAATAAGGTCAAATGTAAAAAAATATATAAAGCAGCACAAGGCGCATGGCAGATAGAGTGCAAACCAGTGAAGTAAACAACAGTGCAGATATAATGATTGTAGTGCAAAAGAGCTTATTCAGACTGATTAAAGTGACAGTGTGTGTGTTCAGCTTCAATAATGAACTGTGTTCCAATTATACACAGTGCTTGCACAGGTTCTGCATGATCCTCTTCACTAGTATTCTCTGGGTCTCTTTCGGGCTCAATATTGACTACGCCATTGTTTACAACACAACACCAGTGCACATGTGAGGGGCTTGATGTTTAGAGGCGCACTGGTGGTTTAGCGAATCACAACACACTGAGCCAGCTAACCAATCTGATCCCATTGTGTATCTGAGGGAGGTGCTTCATAAAACCAGGAAATCATCAGCGTGTTCAAAGGAGAAGGGACAGAGCGGTTTAGAATAAAGGTCAATTGTGAAAAATAATGTTTTTTTTTTTGTTTTTTTTAAACGAAGCATTAACACATGTTAGTCTGCACCCCATAAACACAATCAAGCTTAGAAAAAAAAAAAGTCAGCCACCCCTTTAGAATTCTTACTGTCGGTTAATGGTCAAACGGTCAATATGAGCATCCCTATCACACACGTTTGAGCTTCCGTGTTCAGTGTACAGGTACATCTCAAAAATTGCTTGAAATATTTCACTCTGTGTAATGAATCTATATATTATATGGGTTTCACTTTCTTTAATGAGTGACAAAAAATATTGACCTTTTTCATGATATTCTAATTTTTTGAGATGTACCTGTATTTGATGCACACTTTTGTAACAATCTCTCATTCATTTATCATTTACTTTTATGTGCTGTCAGTCTGAGATGTCGTTATCATAACACGTTGCTATGGGTTGCGTCTTGTAAAATACAAAATGTTTATATCAGCACAGCAATCCCATATTCATAATTATGACCACACAGTATGTTTTCATTGGTTAACATTGTAACATGTTTACATCTACCAAAGTCTTTATATAGTGTGTGTATAGAGAGATTTTTTTATTATATTATACATACATATTTTACTTTTATTCTCTGCAGAACTCTATACATTGGCTTGATTTTAATAACTTTAATGTATTTGAATACCAAACCAAACACTAGGAATATACAAGTATCGGATTGGTACTCGGTATCGGGAAATACTCAATATTCAATGACTGATCGGGGGCACAAAAACCTGATCGGGACATCCCTAATTACGATATTATCGCAGACGATATATATATATCGCACAACCCTCATGCAGACCTAAATTCATGTGGAGCAGCATTTGTTGTGAATTCTGCCAATTTGAGAACAGCTGCATGTGTATAAAAGATCAAAGCCTTTGTAGTTTGATAACCACACTTAGACATATCACAATTTCAATTTTGTTTTGACTGATTATTCAGCTCTAGAACTTATAGAAAAAGTTATTTTATGCCAATTTTGTTCCTTTCAGATGACAGCGCTAGTTCATCTTCTGATGGAGAAACTGGATCTACATCTAAAGAGCAAAGGACAGTGACCAACTGTGGAAAAACACTGAGCAAACAGGGTCATTTAATGAGACATCAGAGAAAACACACAAAACAGAATAACTTCACCTGCAAGATATGCAACATCAGTTTTCCTACCTTCAAAGAGAGAACACTTCATTCAAAGGAGCACAGCGTGAAGAAGGAGTTTCGCTGCGAACAGTGCGGGAAGGATTTTTTCAACACTCTTTATAGTATGAGAGCTCATATAAAGACACACAAAGAAAAGTCTCTTCAGTGCAACGAATGCAACAAGTTTTTCCGCAACAAACGAGATCTTTCTGTTCATAAGAGGATCCACACGGGTGAAAAGCCATACAAGTGCCCTCACTGCGAGAAGAGCTTCAACCAGGCATCACATCTGAAGAGACATCTACTCACGCACAGCAATGAGAGACCGCATCAGTGCCCTCACTGCGAGAAGAGCTTCAACCAGGGATCTAATCTGAAGAAACATCTACTCATACACAGCAATGAGAATCCGTATCAGTGCAGTGAATGTGGAAAACCTTTTATAAGCTCAGCTTCTCTAAAGTTACACCAAAAAATGCACTCTGATGACAAACCATATCAGTGTTCACACTGTGAGAAACGTTTCCATTATTCGACTCACCGAAAAGCCCATGAGAGGATTCACACCGGAGAAAAACCGTACCTGTGCTCCGACTGCGGGAAGAGCTTTGCTAGTTCATTTGCTTTCAAAGTTCATCAGAGAATTCACACAGGAGAAAGACCGTATCCCTGTAGTGATTGTGGGAAGAGTTTTTATAAGCTAAGTGACTTAAAAGTGCACCGGAGGACTCATACAAGAGAAAAACCTTTTAAATGCTCACTTTGTGACAAGACTTTCGCTATATCAGCTTCCCTGAAGATCCATGAACGAATGCATACAGGAGAGAAACCTTACTGCTGCTCCATCTGCGGCGAGAGATTCGCTTTTAAATGGGGTTTTCAGACCCACAAGAAGAAACACGCTGCCCCAGAATCATCATAGCTTCATGTAATTATTTTTAGGTTGTCAAAAACACAGTGTTACAGGAATGTTGTTTTATGGTTGTAAAAAGTAAAAAAAGTTGTCTCTAGGACAGGGATGCCCAAACCTGCTCCTTGAGGGCCTCTGTCCTGCAGAGTTGAGCTCCAACCATAAATAAACGCACCTGAAGCAGCTCATCAAGAGCTGTGTTTAAAAAAACTGTCTGAAATCACCTGCCCCATTTCAAATGGCATCGAAAACCACACTGGATTTTGAGTATGCTCAATCAATCCCACAATGCACCGCAATAATGAGTGTACAACTGATGTACACCAACAGCTAGCGAATACCCATAATGCACTGTGAGGGTTGTGCCAAATTAACTCGTGTGTCTCGCCAGAAGATGGCACCTGCAACTGAATCATCCATCCATTTTTCAAAGCACTGGTCCAATGTGGCTACAGTGTAATATCATACAGCTATTAATTCCTTTTTAATTGATTATTCCATTGTTTTATTAAGGTTTATAAACTGCTAAAAAAAATTAAAGGAATACTTTGAAAACACGTGGAAAAATATCATGCTGGATATCTATACTGATAATGACTGGGTAATGTGTTAGGAACAAAAGGATGCCACATTGTTTAATGGAACTGAAAATTATCAACCTACAGAGGGCTGAATTCAAAGGCACTCTGAAAATCAAAGTGAAAAAAAGATGCAGCAGGCTAGTTCATTTTGCTGAAATTTCATTGCAGCAGCTCAAAATGGCACTCAGTAGTTTGTATGGCCCCCACGTGCTTGTATGCATGCCTGACAACGTCAGGGCACGCTCCTAATGAGAA
>NW_015554069.1:60066-69974 GCF_001515605.1 Sinocyclocheilus anshuiensis
CAGCTTCCCTGAAGATCCATGAACGAATGCATACAGGAGAGAAACCTTACTGCTGCTCCATCTGCGGCGAGAGATTCGCTTTTAAATGGGGTTTTCAGACCCACAAGAAGAAACACGCTGCCCCAGAATCATCATAGCTTCATGTAATTATTTTTAGGTTGTCAAAAACACAGTGTTACAGGAATGTTGTTTTATGGTTGTAAAAAGTAAAAAAAGTTGTCTCTAGGACAGGGATGCCCAAACCTGCTCCTTGAGGGCCTCTGTCCTGCAGAGTTGAGCTCCAACCATAAATAAACGCACCTGAAGCAGCTCATCAAGAGCTGTGTTTAAAAAAACTGTCTGAAATCACCTGCCCCATTTCAAATGGCATCGAAAACCACACTGGATTTTGAGTATGCTCAATCAATCCCACAATGCACCGCAATAATGAGTGTACAACTGATGTACACCAACAGCTAGCGAATACCCATAATGCACTGTGAGGGTTGTGCCAAATTAACTCGTGTGTCTCGCCAGAAGATGGCACCTGCAACTGAATCATCCATCCATTTTTCAAAGCACTGGTCCAATGTGGCTACAGTGTAATATCATACAGCTATTAATTCCTTTTTAATTGATTATTCCATTGTTTTATTAAGGTTTATAAACTGCTAAAAAAAATTAAAGGAATACTTTGAAAACACGTGGAAAAATATCATGCTGGATATCTATACTGATATGGACTGGGTAATGTGTTAGGAATGAAAGGATGCCACATCATTTGATGGAAATGAAAATTGTCAACCTACAGAGGGCTGAATTCAAAGGCACTCTGAAAATCAAAGTGAAAAAAAGATGCAGCAGGCTAGTTCATTTTGCTGAAATTTCATTGCAGCAGCTCAAAATGGCACTCAGTAGTTTGTATGGCCCCCACGTGCTTGTATGCATGCCTGACAACGTCAGGGCACGCTCCTAATGAGACGAAGGATGGTGTCCTGGGGTATTTCATCCCAGATCTGGACCAGGGCATCACTGAGCTCCTGGACAGTCTGAGGTGCAACCTGGTGGCGTCGGATGGACCGAAACATAATGTCCCAGAGGTGTTCTATTGGATTTAGGTCAGGCGAGCGTGGGGGCCATTCAATGGTATCAATTCCCTCATCCTCCAGGAACTGCCTGCATACTCTAGCCACATGAGGCCGGGCATTGTCGTGCACCAGGAGGAACCCAGGACCCACTGCACCAGCATAGGGTCTGACAATGGGTCCAAGGATTTCATCCCGATACCTAATGGCAGTCAGGGTGCAATTGTCTAGCCTGTAGAGGTCTGTGTGTCCCTCCATGGATATACCTCCCCAGACCATCACTGACCCACCACCAAACCGGTCATGCTGAACGATGTTACAGGCAGCATAACGTTCTCCACGGCTTCTCCAGACCCTTTCACATCTGTCACATGTGCTCAGGGTGAACCTGCTCTCATCTGTGAAAAGCACAGGGCGCCAGTGGACAGGGCACCAGTGGCGGACCTGCCAATTCTGGTGTTCAATGGCAACTGCCAATCAAGCTCCACGGTGCCAGACAGTAAGCATAGGGCCCACTAGAGGACGTCGGGCCCTCAGGCCACCCTCATGAGGTCTGTTTCTGATTGTTTGGTCAGAGATATTCACACCAGTGGCCTGCTGGAGGTCATTTTGTAGGGCTCTGGCAGTGCTCATCATGTTCCTCCTTGTACACAAAGGAGCAGATACCGGTCCTGCTGATGGGTTAAGGCTCTGTCCAGCTCTCCTAGAGTAACTGCCTGTCTCCTGGAATCTCCTCCATGCTCTTGAAACTGTGCTGGGAGACACAGCAAGCCTTCTGGCAATGGCACATATTGATGTGTCATCCTGGAGGAGTTGGACTGCCTGTGCAACCTCTGTAGGGTCCAGGTATCGCCTCATGCTTCCAGTAGGGATACTGGCCCTAGCCAAATGCAAAACTAGTGACAAACAGTCAGAAAAGATGAGTAGGGAAAAATTGTCAGTGGCCTCCACCTGTAAAACTATTCCTGTTTTGGGGGTTTTCTCATTGTTGCCCATCTAGTGCACCTGTTGTTAATTTCATTAACACCAAAGCAGCTGAAACTGATTAACAACCCCCTCTGCTACTTAGCTGACCAGATCAATATCCCAGGAGTTTAATTTACTTGATGCTATACTCTGATTAAAAAGTGTTCCTATATTTTTTTTGAGCAGTGTACATGCTAGTTTCCTTGACAGAGTTCAAGATAAATCTTTTAATCTTACTACTGGAACTTGCAGTTAAGTTTCAAATTATTAATAAACCCTTCCGGCACACTCAGTGTGTGAATTCACTCACTTGTTTTCATTGACTCCTTCAAGTGGACTAATAGTGATTGAGGGAATAGGGGATGATTTCAAACAAAACAAAGGTCTTCAGACTCGCTAGAAACTTCAGGTAAGTGTGTTGGCACTAAACTCTGCAGGATGGTGGACCTCCAGGAGCAGGATTGGACACCCCTGCTCTAGAACATTACATACAGTGTAAAAATGAATCCTATGTTTTTACTTTAAATTCATTGTAATGTGCAGATCAATGTCTGATATTGGATTACAATGTGTGTTTATGGGTTTTTAATCACAGTAACAGAATGACGAGTCCTAATTCTTTTAGCAGTTATTAAATACTTCCTGAAAAACATGATGACATCTAATGACCTTTATTGGCCTCAGTCACTTTGTTACACAAACTGAAATGATCCGGACATGAATATGCAATAATATGTCACCGTATCAGTTTTTGGGAGTGACAACGGCATTTACTTACAGGTGTGAATCCTGAAGTGTTCCGTTAAAGGTCCACTGAAGTGCATATGTGGTGACGTAATTTCAACTAAAACAAGAAGACAAGGGGCAGGATATATCGAGGAGCTCCAGCCCTTTGTTAAAGGAACACTCCACTATTTTTGAAAATAGGCTCATTTTCCAACTCCCCTAGAGTTAAACAGTTGTGTTTTAACGTTTTCGAATCCATTCAGCCGATCTCCGGGTCTGGCGGTAGCACTTTTAGCTTAGCTTAGCATAGATCATTGAATCTGATTAGACCGTTAGCATCTCGCTCAAAAATGACCAAAGAGTTTCTATAATTTTCCTATTTAAAACTTGACACTTTTGTAGTTCCATCATGTACTAAGACTGACGGAAAATGAAAAGTTGCGATTTTTCAGGCCGATATGGCTAGGAACTATACTCTCATTCCGGTGTAATAATCAAGAAACTTTGCTGCCATACCATGGGTGCAGCAGGCACAATGATATTACGCAGCGCCTGAAAATAGTCCCAGCTAGGTAACTTCCAATAAGCCTATTTTCAGGCGTTGCGTAATATCATTGCGCCTGCAATGATATTACGTCTACATTGCGTCTACTGTAACCGGTCTGTGTTATAGTGTCTGTAACCACTCTGCTGTGCTATTCCAATCAAAAAAATACTGGGCTGGTGCCAAGATCCTGGTTCCGAACAGGCCCCAAAACCTTGTTGGTCTCGAACAAGGGATCCTATGACGTCAGTAGGCGGAGCTTCCCAGTGGTGGATAGTAACGGAGTAATTTTACTCCATTACTGTACTCAAGTAAATTTTTCAAGTATCTGTACTTTACTGGAGTAGTTTTATTTTGAGTAACTTTTACTTTTACTTCACTACATTCCAAAGCATAAGATCGTACTTTTTACTTCACTACATTTCATACTCCTTATAAAATATCATGTGCTCCGACACGCAGAAGCAGTGTCTGATTCAAGAACGAACTGATTCTTTTCAATGAATCTTTTAAATCGGTTCGAAAAATCGCACCAAACGATTCATTCACGAATTAGAATGATCCGATTGCAGCTGTTCTCGAGTCGACAACTCACTGATCCAAATGATCCGTTTAGTGTGAGTCTTTAGTGAACTGAATTCACAAGTAAGAACCAGGAGATCTTGTGAGCGCGAGCGCAACTGATGCTGCTAAAATTAAGTTACTAATGTCGAATTTCAGGATTAATTATTGTAACTGAAAATCATATTTAGGTCAAAACTGTCAGTTGTTTGTGAACTAAATCTGCTGTAAAGAGTGATCTATTTAAGCCCACTGAAATGTTTGAATGCACATCAACATCAGTGTCTCTATGTTTTAGGTAAAAAAACGAAACATTCAAATAACACAGATTAAATAAAATAACTCATGCACGTTCATTTCCCCGTTATTTTTAGATATAAAGTCCAAATATTTTTATTCAACCACCTAGATAGATTACATCTGGGGGGAAAGAAAGGATGTGATGTTCAGAACATGGTAACTACAGTAATTATCAAAGTGGGAAGTGATTTGAAGTGGGAAGTGTTTTTACACCACAGGCAAGGTTTGAGAAGAAAAAAATCATTATGAAAATATAATTATATTTTCCTTAAAATGTTCTTCCTAACTTCAGGCCTTATTCTCATGTCATATATAACTGTGATGTTCTGCAAAACAAACTTTTTTTCTTACTGGTGAAAATCAGATGGTCAAATCTGTTTTCTCTCAGGCCATGTCCACACGTACACGGGTATTTTTAAAAGTTTTTCCTTCTTCCGTTCAAAAAAAATCTCTGTCCACATGAAAACGTAAACGCATGCTATGAAGCACTGTCAAGAGCATGCCTAACCAACAGGTGGTGATATAATCTCAACCGTAAAGCCTGTTCTGTATTTTTTTTTGCCATTTCCCATTCATTAGTCATTTTTGACCAAAGACCATGAGTGTGACTATTTTCATGCCCTCAATTTTTTTTTGTGTTCACATACCAAGTGCTACCCGAACCAGTCTAAATAGTCAGAATATAAACACTTATTATAGGTGTACCGTAGTGATTCAGGACAAGCCAAAAACACGGCTTGAAAAATGGATTCATGGTGTACTTGCTTATAATATAAATTTAGTAAATTTTGAACACAAAAAAGTTACGGACTGCAGTTTTAAGTACATAAAAAATTGAATACTTTTGTACTTTAACTCGAGTAAAATCGAAAAAGGAGTACTTTTACTGGAGTAATATTTTATTATACGTATCTGTACTTTTACTCAAGTACTTGATTTGTGTACTTCGTCCACCACTGGAGCTTCCACTAGAGACCACAGTTTAAAAGGTGCCATTTTTCCAAAGCTGTCGGAGTTCAGGCAAATTGACAATAACAATTAAATTCACCATAATAATTCCGTGAACAAGTGACTGATTTCAGCTGCAGCTTCAGCATCTATTTATAGTGCAGGGGGCAGGACTTCAGATTCTAGAGAGCATTTGATTGGACAGATTAAGTTAGTTGAGAAGCTCAAGTGACATCAAAATAGTTGATATTGGTGGTAACAACAGACTGTAAGTTAAAGCTTGCATCTTTTAAATGTGAATTTGGTTGTTGTTTTGGAGCACACAAAGCTTATAGATAACCTTAAGGCTAACATATTCGTACTTAATACCAAAAAACTTCAATTTTGATTTGGGACTTTAACAAATCAGCGTACAGCGCCTTGATTGTCTGTATGAACACAATGGGATTTAAGCCTGTATTACTAGTAACCATTCATAACACCTCAGCACAGCCTACAGTAAAGCAGTGTAATACAATTAAAAATGCAAGTTTACAGTGTTCTCTCTGTTGTGTTCTTTACTGCGCTTCTCTGGTTCTGCGCGCGCTTTCTCTTGTCCTGTCCTCCAGAAAGCCGCCAACTCGCGTAATTCAAAAATTAACGGTCATTTTGATTGACCGGCTGACTAACATGATAGATTACTTTATTTAATCATATGAAATGGATATATTATATACATGTCTTGGCAACGCCACTGAAATAGTGTTTTTGAAATAAAATAAATAAGGTTTGGTGCAGCCCTCCACACAGCAGCGGGAGCGTCGTTTCTTCTCTTCTTCTCTATCGCTCGTCCTGTAGGAGGCGCTCTGACGATCTTTAGTTCTCCGGTAAAACCACCGAAGAAAGGAAGGAGACCGAGCACTCAGACGGTAAGTGTTACGCTATTAATGTGTTTTAGCTGTTTATACGTGGACGTCGTTATTTTTCTATCGCTAGTGTTTAATGAATGAAGCGTTTCATCGCCCGCTCGCCTTATTAAAAATAACGACGGTTTTACTACAGTAACCATAACAAATGTCCTATTGTTTTACTACAGTAATTTTTTACCCATGATATTTGTCGTAAACATAGCTTTTATATTTACACAATTTTCAATGCTAGACGCTTTTAAAGTTTTCACAGTTTAGGGAGAAATGCGTAGAAATCCGACAATATCTAATGTATATATAATATCGATATATCACATATTATAACATTTGATAATATTCCTTCTCTGTGCTGGTTCAACGAAACGGTTTCTGTATTAATACAATGGTTAATTTTCAATACTAGACGGTTTTAAAGTTTTCACAGTTCAATGATAAATGTGTAGAAATCTGACAATATCAGAAATATCTGATAATTATGTCTAGCTTTGTGCTGACTCAATATTGAAACTAAACAAACACTCTTACATCTGAAATAAACATTTATGAATATTCTCTGAAATGTTATTTTCTTTAATAACAAGTCAGTTCTGTGTAGTTCAGCTCTTGTTCAGTCGTATGTAAACAATCATTTTGAGGTTAAATCAGTGTCAGTCCATTATAAATGCATCTTTAATAATCATGTGTGTGTGTTCAGATGTTGAGCATGAAAGCGCAGGTGGATGTGGTCTGCTGTAAATCAGTAGGAACTGATCTGTCCATGCTGGATATTGAGGATTTCATCACAGAAATCTGTCAGCTGAAGAAAGAGGTGGCTTCACTGGAGGCAAAGCTGAGAGAAAGAGGAGACAAACTGAACAGAGAGGTTTGAGCAGCTCTTCATTTCATCTTCAGCTCAGTCACTCAATGAGACTTCTTTCACAAACCAAACTCATTTCTTATCACAATCTCAAATTGTCAACACCAAAATATGCTAACAAATAGGGCTGGGTATTGTTAAACATTTTTTTATATCGATGCTGGTTCCTGAATGATACTTTTTCTGTACCAATTTTATGAAATCCGTTTTAACAAGATTACATCACACATTACCTCAAAAAACTACTGTATTTTTATTATTTTTTCAGTTTGTTGAGATTTTTACTAGGGGTGGGACAATATATCAATATGGTGATATATTGTTGTCCTTCTCCATGCAATACAAGAATCGATATCTGGTGCCAAATATTTATATTTTACTACAATACAATACTACAATTTACTACAATATATTACTACAATGAGGCTCTCTATATAGATATTCCTGCTCCCAGCATCTAAAAAATGCATGGAAATCGCGGCTGCGCCATTTCCACCTTCTTTCCAAAGCGCTCTGAGCAACCATGAACCGAAGGATAAACAGATTTCCAGCCACTTTATTAGCTCTACTGCTATATACTGTATATGTTTATGGAAATGAGAACTAAAAAACTGCCCCAGAACAGCTATCGGCGTGGACCATAGGCACCGATCACATTATTATTGCAGAGCGCTTATTCAGTCCATGAGTAGCCTAACCTCTCCTCTTGGATCGCAGGTGGATTTCCCTCATATGAGTGAGAGAGAGCACCGCCGGCGCGTCCAGTTTTATGTCAACAAACCTGGATGCTCTCCCTCTCTTTCTCAGATAGGCTATTACAAGTGCGCGTTATACAGTGGGCACTAGGGGTCGACCGATATGTGTTTTTCAGGGCCGATACCGATTATTACAGATCAAGTAGACCGATAACCGATATTTTGAACCGATATATATGTCTGGTGTAAAAATGAAAATGAATGTCAAAATTAAGAATAAAAAGGACTCTGAAAAAAAAAACTGCCTTCCCTGGTGTTGGTTGAGTGTAGTACTCCCACACTGCACTTCTTACTCTTGTCTACCTCTGTGCATCCATCTACAATAAGGGCAATATAAAGAGAGAGTTAAAAGTGGGGCCACTGTATGCTTCATGATTAAGCCTATGAATACTGTACTACAGCTAAACAATGGGGAAATGTAAGTATTTGGCTTCAATAATTTACATGTTAGAAATGTATGTGTAATAGCATAACCTCTCATAATTCCTCATTAATTATTTTCTGATGACTAAAACATAATCTACAATAGTAGAGGTGACTATTCAATTCATCATCTAATGCACATCAATGGATTAACTTTTAAAAAAATGTATATAATAAGTGTAAATAATTTAATTGTCTTCATAGCTATATTGTAGTAGTTGTTAAGAAGACTGGAACTATTTTCATGAAACTATTACACTAATATCCTTTTACAGGCACACTTAGTACAATAGCCTATTGAAATGTCTTGGCCTATGTGGCGCTAGAAATTTCAGTTAGTTTTAATTTACAGTACAGTGCAAATGAAGGCGTGAATCAATTTAATTTATCTTTTAATCAAAACATCGAATGAGTTTGCATATATGCCGCCACAAATAGAGTTTAAGTCTGTGGGAAATACTGCGATAGTTTTACTCAAATTAAACTGTCAAATGATCGTGACGTGACTCTCAGAGGGAGTCAGAGCAGTTCTGGAGATGTTGTTCATGTATTTACGTCCTCATGTAGTGAGGCGACAAGCTGAAATCACCGCGAGCGTCGCACACTTTGTATGTGTAGAAAACAAAACCGCTCGTCTGTGCCATTTACATACACAGAGACACGCAGAACATGCTGGATTCATAATTAAATAGTATTTTTGCGGCTTAATATTTACAGATACTAGTCCATATCGCGTCTCTATTTAAGTGTACTGACTTTTGATGAATTCATCCAAACTTTGATAAACTCCGTGACATTCCGCGTCATACAGTAAATTCCATTTATATGACTGGATTCCGCGATTCCTTCCACATTTTCTGCATCGCGGAAATCATAGATAATATTCAGGTGTTTTGCAACTTCAGTGTAACGTTAGTGGATTGTGATTTATTGCAACTTAAGCAACGTCTGCTGCTGCCACCTTACCTTTGAGAGACAACTGGTGCGTGATCACTGAAGCAGCTCCAGTTAGCAAGCGCTTTTGGAGTGAGAGTGAATTCCGCTTTGATTGGTCGGACTCGTGACTCCCAACAAATCAGATGGGCGGTGGGTGGAGATTGCTTTAGGCCACAGAGTGGTGAGTTCTGACAGGCTGCATCAGAGCCAAATAGCGCGTTTCAAAATTAAGTTATTTTATCGGCGAATCGATTTTGAAAATGACAGATACCGATAATCATAAAAATGCTTAATATCGGCGCAGATAATCGGCCAGGCCGATAATCGGTTGACCCCTAGTGCGTACCGACCGGCAGAAACATAAATCTGCACCTATGGCACGGACAACGAAACAAAACCTCGTCAGAGCCGTAATGCGGCACAGAAGTGTGCAGTGTGTGCTTGCCGCGCATCTACATTTGAAATAACGAACCTGAGCGCGCAAAAGACGCGATGTGAATTTTCTTCTCTGCATGTCATGTGTGGGGGGCTCCGTTTTTATGATGAGAGGAAAGATTGAGAAAGCGCTCAAGGTAAATTTTGAAATGTACCAGGTTTATATATAGGCTATATATAAAGTTGATAAGCAGTTAAATGTGTTGGTTTACACACCAAGAAAAGTGTAAGCTTTTAATACGTCCAAGAATAAAATGATTAATTTCCTTAGCATTTTAAATTTGATTTACAGAAATTTTGTGCTGTTTTCTAACAGTTTGGACTTGAATAAAGAGAAAACTTGCACTTAAACTTTTCACAGGCATTTTGTTTTCATAGTTAGACAGATATCGTGATGTATCATTATAAAATCGTGATATGATCATATCGTGAGCCATGTATCGTGATTCGTATCGTATCGTGAGGTAGCCTGCGATTCCCACCACT
>NW_015554069.1:70091-82414 GCF_001515605.1 Sinocyclocheilus anshuiensis
GTCTGTGCCATTTACCTACACAGAGACACGCAGAACATGCAGGATTCATAATTAAATAGTATTTTTGCGGCTTAATATTTACAGATACTAGTCCATATCGCGTCTCTATTTAAGTGTACTGACTTTTGATGAATTCATCCAAACTTTGATAAACTCCGTGACATTCCGCGTCATACAGTAAATTCCATTTATATGACTGGATTCCGCGATTCCTTCCACATTTTCTGCATCGCGGAAATCATAGATAATATTCAGGTGTTTTGCAACTTCAGTGTAACGTTAGTGGATTGTGATTTATTGCAACTTAAGCAACGTCTGCTGCTGCCACCTTACCTTTGAGAGACAACTGGTGCGTGATCACTGAAGCAGCTCCAGTTAGCAAGCGCTTTTGGAGTGAGAGTGAATTCCGCTTTGATTGGTCGGACTCGTGACTCCCAACAAATCAGATGGGCGGTGGGTGGAGATTGCTTTAGGCCACAGAGTGGTGAGTTCTGACAGGCTGCATCAGAGCCAAATAGCGCGTTTCAAAATTAAGTTATTTTATCGGCGAATCGATTTTGAAAATGACAGATACCGATAATCATAAAAATGCTTAATATCGGCGCAGATAATCGGCCAGGCCGATAATCGGTTGACCCCTAGTGCGTACCGACCGGCAGAAACATAAATCTGCACCTATGGCACGGACAACGAAACAAAACCTCGTCAGAGCCGTAATGCGGCACAGAAGTGTGCAGTGTGTGCTTGCCGCGCATCTACATTTGAAATAACGAACCTGAGCGCGCAAAAGACGCGATGTGAATTTTCTTCTCTGCATGTCATGTGTGGGGGGCTCCGTTTTTATGATGAGAGGAAAGATTGAGAAAGCGCTCAAGGTAAATTTTGAAATGTACCAGGTTTATATATAGGCTATATATAAAGTTGATAAGCAGTTAAATGTGTTGGTTTACACACCAAGAAAAGTGTAAGCTTTTAATACGTCCAAGAATAAAATGATTAATTTCCTTAGCATTTTAAATTTGATTTACAGAAATTTTGTGCTGTTTTCTAACAGTTTGGACTTGAATAAAGAGAAAACTTGCACTTAAACTTTTCACAGGCATTTTGTTTTCATAGTTAGAAAGATATCGTGATGTATCATTATAGAATTGTCTAGCAATATATCGGTTATCGCAGAATCGCTGTATCATGATATTACCGTATCGTTTGCCATGTATCGTGATTCATATTGTATCGTGAGGTACCCTGCGATTCCCACCCCTAGTTTTTACAGACTTAGACTCATCTCTTGAGCCACTGCACAAAGGAACAAAATGTAACCAACACAGTAAATCAGTGCAAATAGTTTTAATAAAGTTCAAATAGTTTTCAGTGCAAAATGAACCCTTTAAGTCAGTATGTGAGGCTCACTATAAAGCCATTATAAAGCTTGGAAGAGCTGGGACATTTTTTATATAACTCTTGATTGAATTCGTCTGAAAGAAGATAGTCATATACACCTAGGATAGGTGTTAGTGTGAGTAAATCATGGGGTAATTTTCATTTTGGGTTAACTATCCCTTTAATGTCAAACTGAACATAACTATAACCCATGAGGTGATAGGCTGTCAGTCAGTGTAGTTACATTGTTGAGCCAGTAGGTGGCAGCAAGGGACAGTCTTTATGAATCAGACATCATTAAACCATTATTTTAAGGGCTGTGTATTGCCAACAAAGTCATGATACGATACCTATCCCGATACAGAGGCCACGATACAATACATATTACGATATGGGACTGCACTGAATTTCACCTCAGCAGAATTTAGAAAAACAACTGTTTATTAAACATTGCATACTATAGGACCATTGCTAACTATAGAGAGTTGACCTCTGCATTATGAAGGGTCTCCAGTACCACAGTATTACAATAAAGGTAATGGCAGATATGTTTCATGTTAACATTGGGCATTTCCCACCAGTTGCAATATTCTGATTGTTTGCATCTTGTTTTTCAGCCCATAAATAATAGTGTACTTGTTCTAATAAATTTAATAAAATCATCTTTACATTGCTGGTAGGTTATCATTGCACAAATTAACACACTCTGTACATTTAAAAAATAAAAATTAGAAGCGTTCTTTACAAATGCGTTGTCTTCACTGTAGCTTGTTATGCACACACATTCAGTCATTCACACAGATCATGCTGCGCACACACAGACATTCAGCAACACAGAAACTTCTCAGAGTTGCCCTGCAATTCTATCAGTAAAATAGCTTAACTGCTGAAGAGCTCCATTATCTTTCTCAGCAAGGATTTGGTAACATTATTGTTTCTGAAGCAATTAAAGCCACAGCTTCACGGTTAATAGAGAAAAATGGCAAAAAACAGAGGTAATACCGACCGATACCGAACTGCGGTCTATCAATCGGTTCATTATCATATCACATATCTGCATATCACCAATATAAGCCCTAGAGGTAACTGCTGAGTAATGAGTCTGATATCAGCAGCTTGTTCTTTATTAGTGTTTATCTGTGATGTGTTTGTCAGGATGTGGAGCAGGTTTCAGTGCGTGTGACTGATGGGACAGAAGCTCAGGATTCAGTCTGGAGCGTCAGAGATCAGAGATCCAGAGACACACAGGACTCAGAGCTCAGCCTCACTTTACTCTGTTATACTGACGCTCAGGATCATGAATCCACTGATCAAACCTCTGACTGTAACGCTGGAGAACAGCAGATGCTGCAGACGCCGCTGAAGATGTGCTCCGTCAAACTGGTGGACTGCAGGAACCTGATAGAGAGCAGAGGAGAAGAAACCACCGCAGAGAAAGAACAACACAGTGATGAGGAAGAAGATCAGAACAAGGAAGAGGAGGATGATGATGAGAATAATGGGAATGATGATGATGAAGATGATTACGCTGAGAATAATGATGATGTTGACGATGGTGACTTTGTTCCTTCAGGTATGTTTCTTCCTTTAATGACCAGATATACTGAATTGACATAATTCTTTTAAAATTGTTAAAATATTATGCATGTGCAGACAAAGGGTGTGTGATTTTTTTTATTTTATTTTAATGTATTTTTTTATTATTATTTGAAATAACATTACAAATGTTGGATGACAGCATAAATACCAAGAAAAAGGAAAAGAAAAGAAAAAAAAGAAAGAACAAAACACGCAAAGGACACAAGTACAGCAAGTAATTAATACTTCAGGGTAACTTAAAAGAAACATACAAATAAACCCCGGCAGCAAATTACCACACAGAATAATGCATCATCAATTTAAAACAATTCTTTTAGAGCTTGGGCTATACTACTCCAATAAGTGACAGTTTGTATTCTAGCCCCATTAATCCTTGCAGTGCTGCGTTCTAAACAAACAATATAATGAAAAGACAGCAGCCAGAATCTTCTAAGATCCATGTCAGGAGTGAACCATTGCTGTGTAATTGTTTTTTTAGCAGCAGTGAAACCAGACATTAACAATCTTCTCTGAACTAATGTAAAGTTGTAGAAAGAATCATCATTTAACAACATAAGACAAGGATCAAGGTCAAACTGCAACTTTGTGATATGTTTTAGTACTTGAACTACATGTTTCCAAAAATTGGATATAACTGAGCAGTCCCAAAACATATGCAAAAAAGTACCTTTGGAGCTATTAGGGCCTTTCGCACCGCAGGAACCTTTTCATAGTACCAGAATTGTGGAACTGGGAGCGATTTTAGTACCGGACTGCCTTTTTTGAGAACCAAATTAGCTCCTACTCCGGAGCAGGGTCTAACCAGCACAACTGGTACTAATCGTGACGTAAGTAGCAAAATGGCGCCATCCAGCTCAGCTCGGGAGATAGCGGTGGAAGACTCCCTAAATTTCTTCTTAATGGGAGAAGTAGCGTCCTCCCGAGTATGAACAAGTGTGGTCTGGGTCGACATTTTCGATGATTTCACGTAATTTAGCATTTAGTTGTGCTTCAGAGACCTGAAAATATGCGAGTGGTGTGGAGAGCGTCTTTTCAAAGCTGCACCGCCATTAACGCATCACGTGACCTCAAAGGGTGTGTGATTTTGACAAAAAATTATATCTCGATATTTTCTGGGATTTTATCGATAATGATAATTTGACTATATTTTGCTGAGTGTGTTATTGTGGTAGTATCTTAAGGACCACCGTGGACAGCTGACTCCTTAAAGGGGTCATATGATGTTGCTAAAAAGAACATTATTTTGTGTATTTGGTGTAATGAAATGTTTATGCGGTTAGCAGTTTAATGCCTACAATTATGGCTGGTAGGGACTACAACAAGCTTCTTACCGGGTTTGTGACATCACAAACCCTGCAATTTACATGAACCCCACCCCTGGGAACACGCAACAAAAGGGGCGAGGTCATGTTGCGCTGCTTTAGAGAAGAGGAAGAGTTGTTGCCATGCCGTCAAAACTAGGGGTGCACAAAAAATTTATTTATATATGAATCGCGATTCTGTCTTCTAATGATTCTAATGGATTCACAAGTTTTAAATCAATGATGCCATGCTGTATTAAAGCTTTAATCAGGATAAAACCGTATATTAAAAGCTAACATAAGCAGGAGCATTTACAAATAACAGCATATCTAAAAGTATGAGACAACAACAAACAAAAAACATAGGCCTACCATTAAAAGCCCTTTTATAAAGAATATTATTTTTTTAAATTATAGCAGTTTAATGCCTACAATTATGGCTGGTAGGGACTACAACAAGCTTCTTACCGGGTTTGTGACATCACAAACCCTGCAATTTACATGAACCCCACCCCTGGGAACACGCAACAAAAGGGGCGAGGTCATGTTGCGCTGCTTTAGAGAAGAGGAAGAGTTGTTGCCATGCCGTCAAAACTAGGGGTGCACAAAAAAATCTATTTATATAAGTTTCAAAATCAATGTTCTAAAGCAGCGGTTCTTCATCCTGTTCCCTGTGTCCCCTGCTCTGCACAAACTCTGCTCTTCATCTCTCTCTCTCTCTCATTCAGATAATCAGCTCGTCAGCTTCAATAATGAACTGTGTTCCAATTATACACTTTATGTGTATAGACAGACAGATACTTTTCACATAGCTATGAGAAGTGTTAAGCATGGACGCGCATGCGGTCGCCGTGCTGTATTAAAGCTTTAATTAGGATAAAACCATATATTAGAAGCTAACATAAGCAGTAGCATTTACAAATAACAGCCAGGGTTGGGAGGGTTACTTTTAAAATTTGTTCTGTTACAGTTGCAAATTACTTCATTAGAAAAGTATTCAGTAACGTAATCCAAGTACCACAATATAAAAGTAATGTAATCTGATTACTTTTGGATTACTTCAAGTTACATATGTAAATAAGTAAAAAAAAGCAATATCTAAATACTTTTATTTAATTATGACTTTAAAATTAAAACTAGTAAAAACTAGGGATGCACCGATACCATTTTTAAAGACCGAGTACGAGTACCGATATTTTTTTCCTGGTACTCGCTGATACCGATACCTGTTTTTTTGGGATGTGGCAGTTTTCCAAGTAATGACACAGTGAGACTAATAATTACAGCTTCTCTGTAATTATGAACAACTGTAACTCAAACAATTTTTTTCTGCTTGTCACAAGGTTGTCAAAGTACAAACCATTTTCACAGTATCTAATAATTTCCATAACCAAACCAAGGGCATAATAAAATAATAATATTATTATTATTAATAATAATAATAAAAAAACATTTCTTTATCAACCTGTCACAAAGTTGTCAAAAAGCTGCAAACTAATTTCACTGAACAGATGTTTATAACATAACACTGTGTAGCAGTGTTCACTGTTGTGTAACAATCAAAAGTGTACAGTGAAATATAACAGTGAACTGTCTAATCATTGTGAGCAACACAATAATTGTAAGTGTTCATAAGCCATTAGTTAAGGATGTTCCTCAGAGCATTTGTACAGTATGTTTTTACTTTTGCAATAATTTTTGCAAGATGAAAAGTACAAAAGGCCGTCAATCAGTTTGCATTATTTTTCAAAAGTAAGTGGCAGGTTTTTTTAAGGAACAGAAGCATCTCTGCATGTTCAGCTACAAGCCTGCTTCTGTTGTCAGACAGAATGTGTGACACTGAGCTGAGGAGTCTTTCACTTTCCACACTGCTGCATTGGGCTGAAAGATATTTTTGTGCCATTTGAGCCAGAGCAGAAATCGCAGATTATTAACTGCCCAGTACATGAAGGGTTTCTCTGAACGACACACAGTGGTCTCTCCAAGGTATGCTTCCAGCTGTATGGTGATGGCTGCTGGAGCTCTGCTCTCAGATGCAGATGCACATCAATCTGCAATTTCTTCAGAAACACTGTCTAGACTGCTACCTGGCTTGTCGCTGTGAGACCTTTTGTCAGCTGGTGCGCCATGTGTCTCAGGTGTGGCTGTCTCTCCCACAGACATTTTTTGCAGCTCCAGTATCAACATTTCTTTGGCCTGCCTGGCAGTGTCTGTGTTGGAGAAGAATCGATCTTTATACATTTACATTTAGTCATTTAGCAGATGCTTTTATCCAAAGCGCCTCTGCAAAGCATCAAGCAAAGTGCTCTTCATTGTTTTGATTCCGTGGTCCTCGTCCATTTGTTTCAGCAACAGTCTCTGTAGCACAGTGACAGCAGGAATTACATCTGAGGCTAACGCATCTGAAGAACTCACTTGAGGAGTCATTTCTTCAAAGGGAGCCAAGACATTTACCATCTTCTCCAGAAGATTCCACTGGTTTGAAGTTAGAGTGGCAGGGATCTCGTTTTCAGACACATATACTCCAGTCGCCCGTTTTTGCTCAATCAGAGACTGCACCATGTAGAATGTGCTATTCCAACGAGTCTGCACGTCTTGCTGAAGTATTTTTATTGGTTGACCGAGCTGTGTCTGAATATCCTGTAACCGAGAGTATGTCAGGTTGGAGTGTTTAAAGTGGCTGACTATTTTGCGCCCCACTCCCACACCCTCCGTCACGCCGCGCTGTGACAGCAGACCCTCTGTGACGGCCAGCTGTAGAGTATGTGCCACACACGGAAGACTAGAAACTCCGGCCTCCTCCATGCCCTTTACCATGTTTTTGGCATTGTCACGGACCACAACATGGACAGAACTTTTGGGAATTGCCCAAGTCGCAAGCATTTCCTCAAATACGCTCGCTATCGCTCGACCCGTATGTGAGCCTCGAAATTGCTTTGCATGAAGCATGATTTGCTGTAGAGTGAAATCGCCATCTGTCCACTGTGCCGTTAAGATGATGAGAGACACTGGATTTACGCTACAACTCCAAATGTCAGTGGTAAAGCTAATTGCTTTTATGTCATGCAACATGCTCACGACATTCTTTTTCACTGCGTCATGTATTTGTGGCAATACAATATCTGTGACATGGCGGCGACTGGGAATCTCGTACTTCGGTTTCAAAACATTAACAAGGTGACGAAATCCCATGTTATCAACGACTGAAAGCGGTTGATCGTCAAGAACAATGAATTGGGTAAGCACCTCTGTTATTTGTTTGGCTCTCGGGTTATCTCTTGTCATTTTCTCTCGTCTTGCAAAGGTTTGCTGCAGGGTTGGTTGCTGAGTGCTAACGTTACTGCTAGCGGCAAATTCTCTGTGCTCACTTTTGTGTTTCTGTTTCAGATGTTTTATCATATTACTCGTATTATAAGTACTGCTTTTTGTACCTCCTCTTGATATTTTTGCGGAGCAAAGTTTGCAGTCTGCCATGCGTGGGTTGTCATCATTAATTTTGAAATATTTCCACACCGCCGAGCCTCACATTCTGTCGCTGCTGCCAGAGTCTCTGTGCACTGAAAGTTCTGTCGATGACGTCACGGGATATCGGTCTTTGGTATCGGTAGGGCTGGGTATCGAGTTCGATACTTTTTAGGCACCGACCGAATTGCCTCGATACCATCAAGTATCGAAAAACGTCTCGTCGTTCGGTACCAAATTTCGATACCTAAGGGGGTTAATCTCGTCAATGTCAGTGAGCCAGTAAGCGTGCAGCACGCTTAATGTGCCTAAATCATGTGCTGGTGATTGACTCTGGCGAGGCATCCAGGAAAACGCGCGTTTCGTGACCATTCATTCACACTGTAGCATCATGCCATTTAAGACAATTTATAACATTTATACAATGCTTTTACTTCACTTTCCGCGTTCCGTTCCGTCTCGCTCGACACAGGCGCAGTTTGACTTGCGCTCTGTCTCATCTTTCACCTCCGCGAGCCCTCCTGATGACGAAAATGACGTAATGTGGACGGCTCTCTTTAGCTCTCGTGGTACTGTAATACACCGATCGATCTGCACATTCGGTCCGAACACACCTGCTAGTTTACATCGGTTCCACTCAGAGATGTGGCACACACGTGAGGCCAAGGTATTTTTGCCAAGGTAAATACAGTTTTCCATTCTATGGCACCTTTAAAATAAGCCTACATGTCGAAATTCATGTGAAATGCTATCTTTCTTTATTTCATTGACTCATCCGGGGTGTGGGGACTCTCATGTTAATTTCTACATTTTCAAGCTCATTTTCCGCTAGAAAACTTACAACTGCAGTCATGCACACTAGGGATGTAACGATTCACTCAACTCACGATTCGATTCGCGATTTTTTTTTTTACAAAATGAGATTGAAGACAAATTATAAATTAAATGTGTCCTTTTATTATTGCTTAGACAAAATACTGTACGTTTCTTTGTGAAATTGAAATATAGCACTATAATAATAATTACACTATATTATGCATATTATTGCTCTTTTGTTGGTTTTGATTGCTTCTATTGTCCTCGTTTGTTATTTACACTACAACTGCCTTGGATAAAAGCGTTTGCTAAATAACAAAATTTAAATTTAATGTAAATGTAAATAACAAAACTAAATTGAAAATTTAAAACAAGCCCCAAATCAAATAAATAAGTAACACAAATAAAAAAAATAATAAAATATTAAGCTGTTTTGGGAGAAGGGGGAAAAAAAATTCTGGTAAGCTGTCGGACAAGGACTAAGGCCTAAATTTGAGACCCGTGCAGGGCTCTACCAGGAACTATGATGAAACAGCGCTAAATATATAGCGTTATGTCAAAATACTCATTTATTTAATTTTAAATTAAACAATTTGTAATCCTGATAGTATTCCCACTTTTTACAAAATGTAACTGTAATCTGAATACTTTGTTTTTTGATGTAACTGTAACGGATTACAGTTACTAGATTTTTAGACATACATTCATATAAACTCCTACTCCTAACTGAATCGCGATTTGTTTAGCATCTCAACCGATTTGAATCGTCACATATTTAAATCGATTTTCAACCGGCACGCAGTTAACCGTTACATCCCTAATGCACACCATGGAATTTTAAATCACTAACAAACACTACATTTTAGCTAACATGATGATTTCCATGCTAGTCGGACTCGTACCTGCAAATGTTCAAGTTGGTTGAGTAGCCTTTCTTAAAGCAAGAGTCTTCATGCATAGCTTACGCTGTACAACTATGTTATTTCCTTTATCCTCATTGAAAACAAAATAATTGTAAAATTTCCAGACATGAAAACGTTTTTCCCAGCAGGAAGCATCGTAATTAATTAATCCGCGTTTGAGGAGAGCAATTGTAGACGGGTGTTATTTGCGCACGCATGCCAGCAAGCGGCTCACGTGAGTCAACATGTGTTAATAGAACCAGGAACTAGAGCTCTGCATTTCAGCCCGGGCCCAATGGGCCCAGACTTTTTTACGCCCCTAGGGCCGGGCTTCGGGCCAATTTTCACGTCATAGTTCAGATGCGGGCCGGGCCTCGGGCCTTTTTTAGGCTTCTCCTTATTTTTTTTTATTTTAGAAAACAACACGAGACCGTGCTACCGCGACTGTCATGAGCGGCTCGGCGGTGTTTAGTGTCCAGCAGCAAGCGCAAGCGCAGCTGAAGAGATCTGCATTCAAATGCACACAATAGGCTAAAGCTTGCCGCAAACCCCAGCAAAAGTAATTACCATGAATGTGTCAGGGGGAAATAGTAAGGAGATATTTGAATTATTTACTAATAAACTAGTGTTTTCTGAGTCAATCCTGACTCGGCATCTCCTCATTAGACGTGCCTTTAGAGAGAAGTGCATCTTTACGACAATTCTGTGTTTTTCTGTCAATATGGGGTGCTGTGTGTACACTAATGAGGAAAAAAAATTAACTTAAATGATTTTAGCAAATGGCTGCAATATACCAAAGAGTGAAAAATTTAAGGGGGTCTGAATACTTTCCGTACGCACTGTATATATACATATAAGGCTATGCAGACATCTAGTGTCTATACAGTTTAGTATTACAATTTTATTTTTATTATTATATTTTTTTATTTATTTAACATGTACAAGTAAAAATAAATATAGTTTATACACAATATTAAAAAAATTACACTATATTAGTCTATTTTAAAATAAGCCTATACATGTCGAAATGTAAGTGAAATGCTATGATCTTTCTTTATTTCATTGACTGATCCGGGGTGTGGGGACTCTCGTGTTAATTTCTACATTTTCCAACTCATTTTCCGCTGGAAAACTTACACACGACTGCAGTCATGCACACCATGGAATTTTAAATCACTAACAAACACTACATTTTAGCTAACATGATGTCCATGCTAGTCGTACCTGCACATGTTCAATTTGGTTGAGTAGGCTTTGTTAAAGCAAGAGTCTTCATGCATATTCCCTTTGTCCTCTTTGAAAACAAAATAGCTGTGAAATTTCCAGACATGAAAACGTTTTTCCCAGCAGCGTTTCATCCCGCGTTTGAGGAGAATTGTAGACGGGTGTTATTTGCGCACGCACCAGTAGGTGGCTCACGTGAGTCAACATGTGTCAACAGAACCAGGAACTATGATGAAGCAGCGCGCTAAATATAGCCTTATTCTGTCAAAATACTCATTTATTTAATTTTAAATTAAACAAATGTAATCCTGATAGTTTTCCCACTTTTTACAAAATGTAACTGTAATCTGAATACTTTGTTTTGTGATGTAACTGTAACGGATTACAGTTACTAGATTTTTGTATCCTGATTACGTAACGCCGTTACATGTATTCCGTTACTCCCCAACCCTGATAACAGCATATCTAAAAGTATGAGAAAAGAACAAACAAACAAAAAACCCATACCATTAAGAGCTGTGTGCTTGCACAGGTTCTGCATGATCCTCTTCACTAGTATTCTCTGGGTCTCATTCGGGCTCAAATTGATAAGCAATATTGACTACGCCATTTTTATTTTAGAAAACAACACGAGACCGTGCTACCGCGACTGTCATGAGCGGCTCGACGGTGTTTAGTGTCCAGCAGCAAGCGCAAGCGCAGCTGAAGAGATCTGCATTCAAATGCACACAATAGGCTAAAGCTTGCCGCAAACCCCAGCAAAAGTAATTACCATGAATGTGTCAGGGGGAAATAGTAAGGAGATATTTGAATTAATTATCAAATAAACTAGTGTTTTCTGAGTCGGTGTCGCAAGGATGAAGTTGCCGATCCTGACTCGCCATCTCCTGTATTCCGTTACTCCCCAACCCTGATAACAGCATATCTAAAAGTATGAGAAAAGAACAAACAAACAAAAAACCCATACCATTAAGAGCTGTGTGCTTGCACAGGTTCTGCATGATCCTCTTCACTAGTATTCTCTGGGTCTCATTCGGGCTCAAATTGATAAGCAATATTGACTACGCCATTGTTTACAACACAACACCAGTGCACATGTGAGGGGCGTGTCGTTTAGAGGCGCACTGGTGGTTTAGCGAATCACAACACACTGAGCCAGCTAACCAATCTGATCCCATTGTGTATCTGAGGGAGGGGCTTCATAAATCCAGGAAATCATCAGTGTTCAAAGGAGAAGGGACAGAGCAGTGTAGAATAAAGGTCAATTGTGAAAAATAATGATTTTTTTTAAAAAAAAATTTTTTACGAAGCATTAACACATGTTAGACTGCACCCCATAAACACAATCAAGCCTAGAAAAAACCCAGTGAACCCCTTTAATATCAGAATTTTGTTGCTTTGCACAGCATTTTGTATTTATTGTGGGCACTTGCTTCTTTGTTAAAGGGCTAGTTCACCCAAAAATGAGAATTCTGTCTTTAATTACTCACCCTCATCTCGTTCCAAACCCGTAAGGCCTTCGTTTATCTTCAGAACACAAATTAAGATATTTTGGTTACGCTTTCTATATTTATAATACATTATAAGAGTATTCTTAAGGCATTATAATGAATGCATAATGCATTATAAAAAACCTTAT
>NW_015554069.1:83140-91453 GCF_001515605.1 Sinocyclocheilus anshuiensis
ATCACACACGTTTGAGCTTCCGTGTTCAGTGTATTTGATGCACACTTTTGTAACAATCTCTCATTCATTTATCATTTACTTTTATGTGCTGTCAGACTGAGACGTCGTTATCATAACGCGTTGCTATGGGTTGCGTCTTGTAAAATACAAGATGTTTATATCAGCACAGCAATCCCATATTCATAATTGTGACCACACAGCATGTTTTCATTGGTTAACATTGTGACATGTTTACATTTACCAAAGTCTTTATATAGTGTGTGTATAGAGAGATTTTTTATTGTATTATATATACATACATATTTTACTTTTATTCTCGGCAAAACTCTATACATTGGCTTGATTTTTATAACTTTAATGTATTTGAATACCAAACCAAACACTAGGAATATACAAGTATTGGATTGGTACTCGGTATCGGCAAATACTCAATATTCAATGACTCTGATCGGGGGCACAAAAACCTGATCGGGACATCCCTAATTACGATATTATCGCAGACGATATATATATATCGCACAACCCTCATGCAGACCTAAATTCATGTGGAGCAGCATTTGTTGTGAATTCTGCCAATTTGAGAACAGCTGCATGTGTATAAAAGATCAAAGCCTTTGTAGTTTGATAACCACACTTAGACATATCACAATTTCAATTTTGTTTTGACTGATTATTCAGCTCTAGAACTTATAGAAAAAGTTATTTTATGCCAATTTTGTTCCTTTCAGATGACAGCGCTAGTTCATCTTCTGATGGAGAAACTGGATCTACATCTAAAGAGCAAAAGACAGTGACCAGCTGTGGAAAAACACTGAGCAAACAGGGTCATTTAACGAGACATCAGAGAAAACACACAAAACAGAATAACTTCACCTGCAAGATATGCAACATCAGTTTTCCTACCTTCAAAGAGAGAACACTTCATTCAAAAGAGCACAGCGTGAAGAAGGAGTTTCGCTGCGAACAGTGCGGGAAGGATTTTTTCAACACTCTTTATAGTATGAGAGCTCATATAAAGACACACAAAGAAAAGTCTCTTCAGTGCAACGAATGCAACAAGTTTTTCCGCAACAAACGAGATCTTTCTGTTCATAAGAGGATCCACACAGGTGAAAAACCATACAAGTGCCCTCACTGCGAGAAGAGCTTCAACCAGGGATCTAATCTGAAGACACATCTACTCAGGCACAGCAATGAGAGACCGCATCAGTGCAGTGAATGTGGAAAACATTTTATAAGCTCAGCTTCTCTAAAGTTACACCAAAAAATGCACTCTGATGACAAACCATATCAGTGTTCACACTGTGAGAAACGTTTCCATTATTCGACTCACCGAAAAGCCCATGAGAGGATTCACACCGGAGAAAAACCGTACCTGTGCTCCGACTGCGGGAAGAGCTTTGCTAGTTCATTTGCTTTCAAAGTTCATCAGAGAATTCACACAGGAGAAAGACCGTATCCCTGTAGTGATTGTGGGAAGAGTTTTTATAAGCTAAGTGACTTAAAAGTGCACCGGAGGACTCATACAAGAGAAAAACCTTTTAAATGCTCACTTTGTGACAAGACTTTCGCTATATCAACTTCCCTGAAGATCCATGAACGAATGCATACAGGAGAGAAACCTTACTGCTGCTCCATCTGCGGCGAGAGATTCGCTTTTAAATGGGGTTTTCAGACCCACAAGAAGAAACACGCTGCCCCAGAATCGTCATAGCTTCATCATGTAATTATTTTTAGGTTGTCAAAAACACAGTGTTCCAGAAAAAATGGTCTCTAGGACAGGGATGTCCAAACCTGCTCCTTGAGGGCCTCTGTCCTGCAGAGTTGAGCTCCAACCATAAATAAACACACCTGAAGCAGCTCATCAAGAGCTGTGTTTAAAAAACTGTCTGAAATCACCTGCCCCATTTCAAATGGCATCGGAAACCACACTGGATTTTGAGTATGCTCAATCAATCCCACAATGCGCCGCAATAATGAGTATACAACTAATGTACAGCAACAGCTAGCGAATACCCATAATGCACACCTGTCACATGTGCTCAGGGTGAACCTGCTCTCATCTGTGAAAAGCACAGGGCGCCAGTGGCGGACATGCCAATTCTGGTGTTCAGTGGCAACTGCCAATCGAGCTCCACGGTGCCAGGCAGTGAGCATAGGGCCACTAGAGGACGTTGGGCCCTCAGGCCACCCTCATGAAGTCTGTTTCTGATTGTTTAGTCAGAGACATTCACACCAGGGGCCTGCTGGAGGTCATTTTGTAGGGCTCTGGCAGTGCTCATCCTGTTCCTCCTTGCACACAAAGGAGCAGATACCGGTCCTGCTGATGGGTTAAGGCTCTGTCCAGCTCTCCTAGAGTAACTGCCTTTCTCCTGGAATCTCCTCCATGCTCTTGAAACTGTGCTGGGAGACACAGCAAACCTTCTGGCAATGGCACATATTGATATGCCATCCTGGAGGAGTTGGACTGCCTGTGCAACCTCTGTAGGGTCCAAGTATCGCCTCATGCTTCCAGTAGGGACACTGGCCCTAGCCAAATGCAAAACTAGTGACAAACAGTCAGAAAAGATGAGTAGGGAAAAAATGTCAGTGGCCTCCACCTGTGTTACATCCTCCTTCCTAGTCTAGAGGTATTGTGGAGGCGTAACAAGGAGAAATCTTAAACGCCTTAGGGCGTAACACCCCCACCACTAAGATTACAGACCAGAGTTCACTGAAGTTTCTGTCCCACCATTCTAATTACACGTCACTTAAGCAGACCCATCCACAGATCTTGATAAGGCATCCGCGACAATATTGTCGGTGCCTCCCTACGCTATCCACGCAGTCCTCCATACGTGGGAGTTGAAAAGAATCAGGCTTCGTGACTGCGTTCACTTTGCGAAAGTCTGTACAAAAACGGTAAGTTCCATATGCCTTGGGAACTAATAGGCAGGGTGAACTCCACGGACTCTGGCTGTGTTGAGCTAAACCATGCTGTAGCATATATTCAACCTCAGTCTTCATTATGTGTCTCTTCACTGGGTTAACTCTGTAGGAGTGTTGTTTAATCGGCTTGGCCAAACCCACGTCAATGTTGTGTTCAAGGATTGTGGTTCTCCCTGGAACATCGGAGAACAGGGATGGGAACTGATACATCAACTGCGTGATCTGGTCAACCTGCTCGGGTTCGAGGTGAGAAAGAAAAGAGGTGAGGTCTTTTAACACAGCAGAGTTCTGTAATTTTACACAATCTTGCTTAGTGGCTTGCATCACTACCGCCACTGGTAATGGTAAAGTTGCAGGGGTGCATGGGGAAACAGGCTTAGAGTCTTGCACAAACTTCTTTAGCATGTTGACATGGCATACTCTAGTCTCACGCCGCCTGTCAGGAGTGTTGATGATATAGTCTGTCTCGTTGAGTTTCTCTTTCACAGAGTAGGGACCGCAGAACTTGGCATGCAGCGCTGAACCCGGCTCAGGCAGAAGAACAAGAACTTCATCACTGGGCTGGAAGCTGCGAACAACACTCTTCATATAATAGAGTTTCTTCATTCAAGTTTTCCCTGGCCAGTTCGCGAGCTCTGTGTAGGCATTCTCGACATGAGCTTACATAGTCAGGAACAGGCACAGGCGGTGAATCTTTAGCTAACAGTTGCTCGCTCAACACTTTGAGTGGTCCTCTCACACTGTGACTGAAGACAAGATCGGCAGGGCTGAATCCAAGTGACTCTTGTTCGGCTTCTCTGACAGCAAACAACAGGAATGGCAAAGCTTCTGCCCAGTCTTTACCACTTGCTAAGCAGTAAGTCCTCAACATAATTTTCAAGGTTTGGTGGAACCTTTCCACAGCCCCTTGAGACTGTGGGTGATAAGCGCTTGAAAGTTCATGCTTTATTCCAAACTGCTTCAGGGTTTGCACGAACAGTTTTGAGGTAAAGTTTGTGCCTCGATCAGTCTGTATAACCTTTGGCAATCCAAAGACCATATATAATTTGATTAGCTCTCGAATAATTATAGGAGCTTTTATAGAGCATAACGGAATCGCTTCAGGGAAACGGGTAGACATGCACATTATAGTCAGAATGTACTCATGTCCTGATTTTGATTTGGGCAGGGGACCAACGCAGTCTAGCAACAAACGTTCAAAAGGTTCTCGCATGACTGGAATTGGGCGTAAGGGGGCAACGGGCAGTTTCTGGTTAGGCTTACCAGCTATTTGGCAAAAAGTGCATGATTGGCAGAACGTAGAAACTGCAGACTTCAGTCCCGGCCAATAGAAATAGCGGGATACACGCTTAAATGTCTTAGTAATACCCAAGTGCCCTGAGAGTGCATGTTCATGAGCGATTTTCAGGACTGGTTCCCTGTATTGCTGAGGCAGAACGATTTGGTGGACTTCGTTAAGGGAGGAACGAGCAATGGGTCTCCAACGGCGCATTAGAACGTCCCCTTCCCAAAAGTATTTAACTTTTTCGGGCAATTCATTTTTGATATTTGTAACTGACTCGATACAACAGGCCAGAGAACAATCGACCCTCTGGGCAGAAATTAACTGCGCTCTGCCCATTTGAAGTACAGGCTGCAGCTCAAGAGCATCAACTGTTTCGTAGGGCTCTGCAGTATCCGCTATCACTGGCTTTACATCACAAATGTTAGAGTCAGTTAAGAAACTCTCAGACAGATCTTGATAAGGCATCCGCGACAACATTGTCGGTGCCTCCCTACCCTATCCTATCCATGCCTCCCTACCCTAACAAATTGGGGGCTCATCCACTAGGGGTGAGGAGGAAGTTGTGGTAGGGAGATGGAGTTTGATTTAATTGCATTCACACTTTCTCCTACCGCAGAAGCCTTTGAGCGTTGTAGAAAAGCAGATTTATTATTGATTGCTGACTTTTTTTATATTAATGTGTCTAGGGGTGTGACGAAGCGAGTTATTAAACAAACGTTGCGTGATGCACTCATAGAGATGGGGATTCTTCCAGAATATTCTGTTGGAGGGGAGGAGGATGTTTCGCCTGGTGTACCAGGTGGAGCTATATCGGGTGGCGGCCTTCCCATCGTCCCTGCTGTAGAGTCTTCTATTGACCCAGTCTTAGCTATCAAGATGAAAGAGCTTGATCTTGAAATTAAGAGACATGAACGAGACACATTGCTTGTTAAGCTGCGTGTTATAGAAACAGAGACCGATCGTGATATTCAATTGCGAAAGTTTGAACGTAAGGAAGAGAAAAATAAGCCTATCCCTTTGCCCCGTTCACTAGGCCCTTCTGCTAGCTCTCCATCCTATGCCGCACCTGCGACACCTCAGAATTCACATGAAGCTGATGCTAGTGTGAATTTTGATGTTAGCAGGTATCTGAAAGTGGTTCCCCCATTCAGAGAAAGTGAGGTAGATGCTTACTTTGTTACATTTGAGCGTATCGCCATGAAGCTGCACTGGCCTAAGGACGTCTGGGCTTTGCTATTGCAATGCAATCTTTCTGGCAAGGCCCAAGAGGTCTCTTCTGCCTTACCATTAGAACAGTCTCTTGACTATGACGCGGTAAAAGCTGCTGTGTTAAGGGCATATGAACTAGTCCCTGAGGCGTATAGACAGCGATTTTGTTCCCATGCCAAAACTGCCAAACAAACAGAAACATGTCGAGTTCGCACGAGAGAAGCGTACACTTTTTGAGAAGTGGTGCCTTTCTAACAGAGTTGCCACGTTCGATCAACTTCAAGAGCTAGTTCTGCTTGAGGAGTTCATAAATTACGTACCTGAAAGTGTGGTAGTCCACCTCAATGGACAAAAAGTCACCTCTGTTAATGACGCTGCGGTGTTGGCTGATGAATTTGTACTGACACATAAAAATGTGTTTAATAATTCCCGGCGTAATGTAATGTACTCTCAAAATGTTAGTACTGAAAAGGGTACAACCTCTAACTCCTCACGTATAAAATCTGTGACAGCCAAATTGGCCTGAGAAAAAGAAGGGCAAGCGAGTTTGTTTTTTCTGTTTAGACCCGAGTCACATGATTTCTGAGTGGCGGGCTTGGAAACAGAAAATGGCTGGTGTGCAGCCCAAAACTGCAGCTTTGGTGCACACACTGGGTAATGTTAATTGTAGCGCAGATACTGTTACTAGTGCGTATCAGCCGTTCTTGTTGGATGGCACTGTGTCTCTTTCACCTGACACGGTGGGGAAGTCAGTGAAGATTTTGAGAGACACTGGATCAGTCCAATCACTAATTTGTGAGAAAGTGTTACCTCCTGCTGCTGGTTACACTGGAGTTAATGTTCTAGTGCGCGGAATAGGCAGTGGATGTCTTAACCTGCCATTACATGATCTGTACCTCAAGTCTGGCTTGATCACAGGTCCTGTAACATTTGCAGTTTCTGCACAATTACCCGTTGAAGGCGTCGACCTTATTCTAGGAAATTATCTTGCGGGAGGAGATGTTTTTCCTAAACCTTTGGTGAGCAGAAACCCAAATCAAACTCCCAAGACCAGATCAATATCCCAGGAGTTTAATTTACTTGATGCTATACTCTGATTAAAAAGTGTTCCTTTCATTTTTTTTGAGCAGTGTACATGCTAGTTTCCTTGTCTTACTACTGGAACTTGCAGTTAAGTTTCAAATTATTAATAAACCCTTCCGGCACACTCAGTGTTTGAATTCACTCACTTGTTTTCATTGACTCCTTCAAGTGGACTAATAGTGATTGGTGGTGATTTCAAACAAAGCAAAGGTCTTCAGACTCACTAGAAACTTCAGGTAAGTGTGTTGGCACTAAACTCTGCAGGATGGTGGACCTCCAGGAGCAGGATTGGACACCCCTGCTCTAGAACATTACATACTGTGTAAAAATGAATCCTATGTTTTTACTTTAAATTCATTGTAATGTGCAGATCAATGTCTGATATTGGATTACAATGTGTGTTTATGGGTTTTTAATCACAGTAACAGAATGACGAGTCCTAATTCTTTTAGCAGTTATTAAATACTTCCTGAAAAACATGATGACATCTAATGACCTTTATTGGCCTCATTCACTTTGTTACACAAACTAAATGATCCAGACATGAATATGCAATAATATGTCACAATATCAGTTTTTGGGAGTGACAACGGCATTTACTTACAGGTGTGAATCTTGGAGTGTTCCGTTAAAGGTCCACTGAAGTGCCTATGTGGTGACGTCATTTCAACTAAAACAAGAAGACAAGGGGCGGGATATATTGAGGTGCTCCAGCCCTTTGTTAAATGGCCAATAGTGTTTCATTCATATCAGCTTGGCCGAGACAGGGGTAGCTGCAGCCTGGAGCAATGGGTGTGGTGGAAGGAGGCGCTCCGAAAGGTAAATCAGTACAACTACCCCTATCCCTACCCCCGCACCCTGACAGACAGCTTTGTCGACCAATCATGAAGACCTTTCTCCATGCCCCCACCTTTTCGGATGCCTTAACCCTACACCATGCCCATTGCTCCAGCCTGCAGTTATCTCTACTTGGCTTGGGCCAGAGTCATTGATTCCGGTAAACCTGCTTTTGATAGCTTATGACATCCAGATTATCCCTTTGGAATTTGAAACAGTTACTAAGGCAAAACAGTGACCATAATCTTGCTGAGGATGGATATATTGATAAATTGCACCGGTGGTATCCGCTGATATATAACAGATGCCATTCACCAATATATGTCTATACAGACTCCGCATGAGAAACAGCACTGATGAGTTGAAGAGATGCCACCATTGATCTTTGATCAGAACATCTGTCTCATCAATATCGCTATAAAATATAGCATTCTGTGTAGAATTCAGATAGGTCTGAGAAGTTTTGTTGTCTGTGCCGGTTCACACATGTCTCCGGACCAGAGCACAGTGTAACCACTCTGCTGTGCTATTCCAATCAAAAATCCTGGGCTGGTACCAAGATCCTGGTTCCGAACAGGCCCCGAAACCTTGCTGGTCTCGAACAAGGGATCCTATGACGTCAGTAGGCGGAGCTTCCACTAGAGACCACAGTTTAAAAGGTGCCATTTTTAAAAGCTGTCAGAGTTCAGGCAAATTGACAACAATTAAATATGTCAGTGGTCGGCAGAAGAGACCAACACTTTCCTTCTGCAAGAGATTAACAAGCTATTCCGGTCACATGTTGGTGACGTAGAGGGTTCTGCTCACTGTCATTGGAAACATGAGCCAGTTCTGAACGATTGCCACTCTTGGCTGAGCAGCGGTTCCAGCACCAGCCTCGGCTATATGTGTGTGCGTGCTGTAACACTAACACCAAACCAGACTTCATTTGCCCCAATCAAAAGCATGCACTGTCGGGATCTTTCCCTATT
>NW_015554069.1:91583-92043 GCF_001515605.1 Sinocyclocheilus anshuiensis
TGGAGTAATATTTTATTATACGTATCTGTACTTTTACTCAAGTACTTGATTTGTGTACTTCGTCCACCACTGGAGCTTCCACTAGAGACCACAGTTTAAAAGGTGCCATTTTTCCAAAGCTGTCGGAGTTCAGGCAAATTGACAATAACAATTAAATTCACCATAATAATTCTGTGAACAAGTGACTGGTTTCAGCTGCAGCTTCAGCATCTATTTATAGTGCAGGGGGCAGGACACTTCGCATTCTAGAGAGCATTTGATTGAACAAAAAGTTGGATGAGAAGCTGAAGTGCAGGGTGATGTCATCAAAATTGTTGATTCATATAGGTGGAAATGATAGACTAAGTTGATGCTTATATCTTCTAAATGTGACTTTTGTCATTGTTTTAGAGGACATAAGCTTTTAGATAACCTAAAAGGGTTAGTTCACCCAAAAATGAAAATTAGGCTGCATTTTACT
>NW_015554069.1:92235-102712 GCF_001515605.1 Sinocyclocheilus anshuiensis
CTCAGCGGGTGTTGCAGTGCATCAGTCCAAAAGAAGTGAAATAAAAGCACGCATCCATAATAAGTGTCTCACATGGCTCTGGTGGAAGAACAAAGGCCTTCTGTAGCGAATCGATACGTTTTGAATATGGATATTTTTCTTACAAAAACACATCGATTCGCTACAGAAGGCCTTTGTTCACCCCCCGGAGCCGTGTGAGACACTTTTTTTTAATGGATGGGCGCTTTTTATTTCACTTCTTTTGGACTGATGCACTGCAACACCCGCTGAGTGCCATTAAACAGATTGAAAGATCAAAGACAAATTTTAATATAACTCCGACTGGATTCGTCTGAAAGAAGAAAGTCATATGCCTCGGGGGTGAGTAAAACGCAGCCTAATTTTCATTTTTGGGTGAACTAACACTTTAAAGCTAACATATTCGTACTAAATACCAAAAACTTTAATTTTGATTTCAGTGGGATTTTAACAAATCAGTTTACAGTGCCTTGAATATTGCCTGTATAAACACAATGGGATTTAAGCCTGTATTTATGGGATGATCTGTATGATCTCTTTCTAATGGTTAGAGAGTCGGATTGGCAAAGGTCATGGGTTTGAGTCTCAGGTCCGGCAGGAATTGTAGGTGAGGGGAGTGAGTGTACAGCACTCCCTTCCACCTTCAATACCACGACTGAGGTGAGACCCTTGAGCACCGAACCCCAAACTGCTCACCGGGCGCCGCAACAATATGGCTGCCCACTGCTCTGGGTGTGTGTGCACTTGGATGGGTAAAATGCAGAGCACAAATTCAGAGTATGGGTCAGGGTCACCATACTTGGCCACGCCTCACTTCACTTGACTATTTACTTACTAGTAACTATACATAACATCTCAGCATACCCTACAGTAAGCAGTGTAATACAATTAAAAATGCAAGTTTATTGTGTTACTCTCTATGTTGTTAATCTCTTTACTGCGTTTTTCTGATTCTGTGTGCGTTTTCTCTTGTCCTGTCCTTCAGAAAGCCGCCAACTTGCGTAATTAAAAAATGAATGGTCATTTCAATTGACCAGCCGACTAACATGATTGTCTTTATTTTATAAATACGTATATGAACATATGGATATGCTATAGGCCTATCCATCTCTTGGCAACGCCACTCAAATACAGTGTTTTTGAAATAAAAGAAATTAGGTTTGGTGCAGCCCTCCACACACCTGAGGGAGCATCTTTACTTCACTTCAGCTCCATCGCTTGTACGGTAGGTAGGAGGCGCTCTGACTTTCTTCTTTATTCCATCGGTAAAACCACTGAAGAAGGATTTTGCATGGAAAATAAAGAATCTGATCAATGGAACTGGAATAGAATCAAATAAATTTGCATCTGTAATAGTAACTTCTCCAATAGCGCCTTGGTTATTAGAACAACCAGAAGTTGACTTAAACATACATAAAGAAATTAAGGGAATGGGGGACAAGATTCATTTAAAAATGTATGTTAAAGAATATATAAAAAGCATGCATTATTTATTTCTCCAAATTTACACAGATGGATCAAAGAACATAGAAACTGGAAGGACAGGTGCTGTATGTTTCATTCCAGAATTTGAGGTTAGGAAGGCTGGAAGAATTACATACTGTACATCTGTATACAGCAGAGATGGTAGCAATCCTTATGGCATTAGGGTGGGTATATGAAGTAAGACCGGATAAAGTAATAATATGCTCAATGGCGGTTCTTATGAGTTTACAATCATGGCAATTAAATAGAAATGAAATGTTATCAGAAATCATGATTACACTATACAGTATTAAACAGATAGGGATAATACTCTGTTTATATGGGTACCAGCATATGTGAGAATTCAAGGTAATGAAGAGGTAGATAAAATGGCAAAATAATCCTTAATGGTTGGTCCAAGTATAAATATTGCACTCAGCAGAAGAGAAGGGAAACATTTAATATTAAAAGCATGCAATATTGCAGAGTCAGACATATGGGCTCATGTCAAACAGGTAGGTATTATCACAAAATACAAAGGAGCATGAAGAGAAGTAAAATTATTCATAACATAAGTAGAAGGGAACAAGTCATTTTCACACATATACGAATAGGACAACATTATAAGGAAACATAATACTGGCCTTTGTGTGTTTAACAGAGGAATCAGTTGAACACGTTCTGAATTACAATCTTTAGGAATTAAAGAATTTTCATTATAGTATTTTGAATGATGGTCAGAACGCAGGAAAGCGTATAAGTGCAATCTTGAGATTTCTTAGGAATTGTGGAGTAAGGAACAGAATATAGGAGAATATACGATTTAGGTGAGAAACGGTACATTTTCTTCACACTCCGTCACAGTAGGTGGCGGTATGCACCTATGAAGTTGGTTCGCCACCCACCATAAAACCAAAAGAAGAAGAACCACTGAAGAAAGGAAGGAGACTGGAGCACTCAGACGGTAAGTGTTGAATCTCTTTTATATTATTAATGTGTTTTAGCTGTTTATGTGCATGATGTAGTTCTTTTTCTATCGCTAGTGTTTAATGAATGAAGCGTTTCATCGCCCGCTCGCCTTATTAAAAATAACGACGGTTTTACTACAGTAACCATAACAAATATCCTATTGTTTTACTACAGTAAGTTTTTAACCATGATATTTGTCGTAAACAATATCTTTATATTGTGATAATATTCTCATGTATTCTTCAATAACAAGTCAGTTCTGTGTAGTTCAGCTCTTGTTCATCATTTGCTTTAAAAATTCATCAGAGAGTTCACACAGGAGAAAGACCGTATCCCTGTAGTGATTGTGGGAAGGGTTTTAGTAACGCAAATGACTTAAAAATACACCGGAGGACTCATACGGGAGAAAAACCTTTTAAATGCTCATATTGTGACAAGACTTTCGCTCGAGGATGAGATCGGAAGCACCGGAGAGAAACCGTACCTGTGCTCCGACTGCGGGAAGAGCTTCGCTAGATCATTTGCTTTAAAAATTCATCAGAGAGTTCACACAGGAGAAAGACCGTATCCCTGTAGTGATTGTGGGAAGGGTTTTAGTAACGCAAATGACTTAAAAATACACCGGAGGACTCATACGGGAGAAAAACCTTTTAAATGCTCATATTGTGACAAGACTTTCGCTCGAGGATGTGTCAAGAATGTCCATGAGCGACATCATACAGGAGAGAAACCTTACCGCTGCTCCATCTGCGGCGAGAGATTTGCTTTTAAATGGGGTTTTCAGACGCACAAGAAGAAACACGCTGCCTCAGAATCATCATAGCTTCATCATGTAATTATTTCTAGGTTGTCAAAAATACAGTGTTACAGGAATGTTGTTTTATGGTTGTAAAAAGTAAAACCTATAACAAGAATGTCTCTAGGACAGGGGTGCTCAAACCTGCTCCTGGAGGGCCTCTGTCCTGCAGAGTTTAGCTCCAACTATAATTAAACACACCTGAAGCAGCTCATCAAGAGCTGTCTGGAATCACCACTGTACCCTTGAATAGGGCACTATTTGAGAAGACAGCCATTTGTAATGGCATCCAAAACCACAGTGGACTTTACACAGTGTGCTCAATCAATCCCACAATGCACCGCAATAATGAGTGGACAAATGATGTACACCAACAGCTAGCGAATACCCATAATGCACCCATAATGAGGGTCGAGCCAAATTAATTTCCGTGTCTCACCAGAAGATGGCAGCTGAATCATCCCTCCATTTTCTAAACCACTGGTCCAATGTGGCCACAGTGTAATATCATACAGGCATAAATTCCTTTTAATTGATTATTAAATTCTTTTATTAAGGTTTATACATGCTAGTGTCTTTGACAGAGTTCAAGATAAATCTTTTAATCTTACTACTGGAACTTGCAGATAAGTTTCAAATTATTAATAAACCCTTCCGGCACACTCAGTGTGTGAATTCACTCATGAATTTTCATTGACTCCTTCAAGTGGACTAATAGTGATTGAGGGAATAGGGGATGATTTCAAACAAAACAAAGGTCTTCAGACTCGCTAGAAACTTCAGGTAAGTGTGTTGGCACTAAACTCTGCAGGATGGTGGACCTCCAGGAGCAGGATTGGACACCCCTGCTCTAGAACATTACATACGGTGTAAAAATGAATCCTATGTTTTTACTTTAAATTCACTGTAATGTGCAGATCAATGTCTGATATTGGATTACAATGTGTGTTTATGGGTTTTTAATCACAGTAACAGAATGACGAGTTCTAATTCTTTTAGCAGTTATTAAATACTTCCTGAAAAACATGATGACATCAAATGACCCTTATTGGCCTCAGTCACTTTGTTACACAAACTGAAATGATCCAGACATGAATATGCAGTAATATGTCACAATATCAGTTTTTTGGGATTAACAACGGCATTTACTTACAGGGGTGAATCTTGGCGTGTTTCGTTAAAGGTCCACTGAAGTGCCTATGTGGTGACGTAATTTCAACTAAAACAAGAAGACAAGGGGCGGGATATATCGAGGCGCTCTAGCCCTTTGTTAAATGGCCAATAGTGTTTCATTCATATCAGCTTGGGCGAGACGGGTAGCTGCTGCCTGGAGCAATGGGTATGCTGGAAGGAGGCGCTCCGAAAGGTAAATCAGTACAACTACCCCTATCCCTACCCACGCACCCTGACAGACAACTTTGTCGACCAATCATGAAGACCTTTCTCCATGCCCCTACCTTTTGGGACGCCTTAACCCTACACCCCGCCAATTGCTCCAGCCTGCAGTTATCTCTACTTTACTTGGGCCAGAGTCATTGAGTCTGGTAAATCCACATTTGATAGCTTATGACATCCAGATTATCCCTTTGGATTGAATTTTAAACTGTTACTAAGGCAAAACAGTGATCATAATCTTGCTGAGGATGGATATATTGGTGTATTGGTATATATAGTGGATACCACTGGTGCCATTCACCAATATATGTCTATACAGACTCGGTATGAGAAACAGCACTGACGAGTTGAAGAGATGCCACCACTGATCTATAATATAAAGATTGTCTATCTCATCCATATCGTTATGAAAAATAGCATTCTGTGTAGAATTCAGATAGGTCTGATAAGTTTTGTGGTCTGTGCCGGTTCACACATGTGATCCGGTCTGTGTTATAGTGTCTCCGGACCAGAGCACACTGTAACCACTCTGCTGTGCTATTCCAATCAAAACAATCCTGGGCTGGTGCCAAGATTCTGGTTCCGAACAGGCCCTGAAACCTTGCTGGTCTCGAAGAAGGGATCCTATGACATCAGTAGGCGGAGCTTCCACTAGAGACCATAGTTTAAAAGGTGCCATTTTTAAAAGCTGTCAGAGTTCAGGCAAATTGACAGCAATTAAATATGTCAGTGGTCGGCAGTAGAGACCAACACTTTCCTTCTGCAAGAGATTAACAAGCTATTCCGGTCACATGTTGGTGACGTGTAGAGGGTTCCCTTTCGATTCGGTCACTCTACATTGCCATGGGAATTACCCTTTTCTCCAAATACTACTGAAGCCTTATTGAATCACGCCAGTGAAACTGGCCAATGGCGTTCAAGCGCGTGAAATATGAGGGGATTCCACTCTATGTAAAGCAGCGCTTGTACGTCATCTATTCAGAATCTTTTCCTTCAGACAACCTTCTACGAGAAGCAAGAAGCCTATCAACAAGACTACTCACCGTGATCTACACGCTGCAGCGGACACGCCTTCTCTTCCCCTGCTGCGTTCTGGTGAGCTTCGGAAACAAGGATGACTCGCGATTGCCTCTCCTGCGCAGAGCCAATCAAACCCTCTGATGGCCACATGTCGTGCGTCTTCTGCCTGGGTCGCGCCCACGCAGAGGTGGCGCTTGAGGGGTCGGACTGCCCCCACTGCGGAGATATGAGCTCCGGACTCTCAAGCTCCATGTGGCCATCGTCCAAGGCGATGAACTCGCCCAGATAGCCCTGCCGCGCTCTTCCTCTGCAGCCTCTTCGAGCCAAGGAGGAAAGCGCCGCGAGCTTCTGATGAGGATCTGTCAGGGTCAGGTGACAAGCCCGTGCTGGCTCAGTGCTCACGCGCTCCTCACCCCCCTGCTGCAGGTCCCCTTCCAGTGCGCTCCATGACCGCTGTTCTCCGCCTCTCCCCCATCGCTCAAGATGTGGTGTCCTTCGGGGCCATGGAGGACGCTGAGGATGAAGATGATGCCATTTCGGTGGCAGCGTCTGCGAGAGAGGAGTGGTCTAACAGCCCGCTGGATTACACTGCGACCCACGGCAGCGACGCGGGGGACCTCCATCACAGTGATGTCGAGCTCCTTAGCGTCCTGTCCAAGACAGTTGATGAGCTCGGTTTGGAGTGGGCGCCTCCTGCCGAGCCAGCCAGAAGCCGTCTGGACGAGTGGTACCTCCAGTCGGATCGCGGCCGAAAGGACACCCCGCGGAGGCCCGGCCCCTTTTTCCCCGATGTGCACGGTGAGATAAAGAAGTCGTGGAATGCGCCTCTCACCAGTCGAGTGCACAACCGTCTGGCCCTTGACTAAGTAGCTACAGTATCTTTACATGCACCCAAATGTATGTGTGCACCAAGTTCTTTGAATCGTGGCTGTGGACTGACATCTGATTACCCAGTGTTCCCAAGTCTGATGGGTAGGAGTCTGGCCCTTGACTAAGTAGCTACAGTATCTTTACATGCACCCAAATAATCTGTTAGTAATTGGATTGATGGCTCAATCATATTTAGAAGTTATTTTAGTAAGTAAGTTCCCTTTCGATTCGGTCACTCTACATTGCTATGGGAATTACCCTTTCCTCCAATACTACTGAAGCCTTATTGAATCACGCCAGTGAAACTGGCCAATGGCTCCTGCGCAGAGCCAATCGAACTCTCTGATGGCCACAAGTCCTGCGTCTTCTGCCTGGGTCGCGCCCACGCAGAAGTGGCGCATGGGGGGTCGGACTGCCGAGCCAGCCAGAAGCCGTCTGGACGAGTGGTACCTCCAGTCGGATCGCGGCCGAAAGGACACCCCGCGGAGGCCCGGCCCCTTTTTCCGCGAGGTGCACGATGAGATAAAGAAGTCGTGGAACGCGCCTCTCACCAGTCGAGTGCACAACCCGGGATCCTCCCTCCTGTCTTCTGTGGACGGCACTGACCAAGTGTGGTATCTTAAACTCCCTCCCGTGGAAGAAGCCGTCGCTACCCATCTCTGTCCTTCAGCCACAGCGAACTGGAGAGTGAGAAACGCGTCTCTCCCCTCTAAACCTTGCCGCGCCACTGCAAACTTCGCCGGCAAGTCTTTCTCCACGGCGGGCCAAGCAGCGTCAACACTGCACGTGATGGCGATACTCCAGGTGTATCAGGCCAAGCTGTTCAAGTCTCTGGATGAGGACGGGCCGGACCCTGAAGTGTTCAAAGAACTCCGACGCGCCACGGATCTGGACCTCAGAGTGACGAAGGTGACAGTTTGAACGATCGGCCGCAACATGGGGAATCTTAGGGTGCTAGATCGTCACCTGTGGCTTACTCTGACCGAGTTAAAGGACTCGGAAAAAACGGCCCTTCTGGACGCTTCCATGAATCCCTCAGGTCTCTTCGGAGCAGTGGTAGAGACATTCACGGAGCAGAAAACAGTCGAAGGTTATTAGCCACTTCCTGCCAAAGCGCACCAGCGCGAACCCTCGAAGTTCCAGAGACCCCGCCCTGACCGAGACGGCAGGCTACCGGCACCGGAATTCAAGCCACGTTCCTGATGCTGTCTCTCGGAGGAGGAAATCTGCACCCAGTGCCGAAGACTAGCCACTGAAAAAGTCTGCTCGCTCCGCTGTGTGTGTTCACCCCGCCCGCCTGCCTGTTGCGGGCGGCAAGAGCAATTGTCGTGTTTGTGTTTTGACTGTTCCACTATGCAGTGCAATAAAGTCGAAAAACATACAAAACTCACCTCAATATCAAAGCAATTCCGCTGTGTGTGTTCACCACGCCCCCCTGCCTGTTGCGGGCGGCAAGAACGATTGTCATGTTTGTGTTTTGACTGTTCCACTATGCAGTGCAATAAAGTCAAAAAAATACAAAACTCACTTCAATATCAGGGCAATTTTCCTCCTCTCACTCCCCTCTCCCCCATCACTCACTCTCACACTCGTGTGGTATTAAACTCCCCGCCCCCCAACGGCGAGTTATCCCTCACGGTGTGCAGTCCGCCTCGCCCGCTGTCACAGTTCACGGAAGCGTGGCAGGCACTGCCAGGGGTATCAGAGTGGGTAATGAAATCAATAAAGAACGGCTACACGCTTCAGTTCTTCCGCAGGCCTCCCCGTTTCAACGGTGTGTTTAATGTCCACTGTACGGGAGCAGAATGCCTCAGTTCTGCGAGAGGAAATACACAGCCTCCTCGCAAAACGTGCTGTAGAGACAGTGCTCCTAGCAGACCACGAGAGCGGCTTCTACAGTCGCTATTTTCTGGTACCAAAGAAAGACGGCGGACTCCGCCCAATCTTGGACCTGAGACCGCGCTGAATCGCGCTCTTTCGAAGCGCTCGTTCAAAATAATTACGCTGAGACAAATCCTCTCACACATCAGACAGAGAGATTGTTTTATCTCTGTGGATTTAAAGGATGCTTATTTTCACATTCAGGTAGCCACAGGCGTTTCCTGAGATTTACATTTGAGGGGATAGCGTACCAATTCACAGTCCTACCCTTCGGTTTATCCCTGGCCCCTTGTACATTTACGAAATGCATGGATGCCGCTCTCTCTCCTCTGAAGCAGAGCGGAATGCGCATCCTGAACTATCTCAACGATTGGCTAGTCTTAGCCCAATCAGAGAGCGCGCTGCTCACCGACAAGCACAGACTCCTCGCTCATCTTCAGAGCTTAGGGCTGACTGTGAATATGCAAAAGAGCATGCTGGAGCCAGAACATCTCCTTTTTAGGAGTGAAGCTGATTTCAATAAATATGCGAGTGTGTCTGTCGGAGGAGCGCTCACAAAAACTGATCAGCTCTCTCGCAGTCTTCAAGTTAGGGCACTCTCCCCCGCTGAAATACTTTCAGAGGATGCTCGGCCAGATGGATGCCCCCTCAACAGTGTACAAACTAGGGCTCCTACATATGCGACCGCTTCAGCTCTGGCTAAAGGGCCGGGTGCCTCAGAGCGCATGGCGCACGGGCACCTTGCGCATCAAAGTAACGCGCGACTGCTAGGATGCGCTGACCCCTTGGCGCGATATGACTCTGTATCGCCGGGGTGTTCTTATTGGCCAAGTGATCAGGAGAAAGACTGTTACAACAGATGCATCGAGCACTGCTGTTGCTGGCGAGAGACCTTCTTCTGTGGGCAGATTGACACCTCCTCTCCATCCGGGCAGTACATGTCCCGGACGCTTGAATTACGGCGCGGATTTACTGTCGAGGAGCGGGGTAATCCACGGGGAGTGGAGATTACATCCTTTGACAGTCAATATGATTTGGAGTGTATTCAGCAGGGCGGAGCTGGATGTCTTCGCATCAGCGGAGAACACTCACTGCCCGCTGTTTTATTCACTGACACACTCTCCCCTGAGAGTGGATGCACTAGCTCACAGCTTGCAGAAAGTACGCAAGTATGCTTTTCCTCCAGTGAAACTTCTGCCTCGCGTGCTTTGCAAAATCAGAGAGGAAAGGGAATCTGTTCTGTTAGTGGCACCGAAATGGCCCAATCAGCCGTGGTTCCCAGAACTGGTGGAGATGCTAGAAGCCCTCCGTGGACTATCCCACTGAAGAGAGACCTCTTCTCTCAAGCACAGTTAACAATATAGCATCCAAATCCAGAGTCATGGAGCCTTCATGTCTGGCCACTTGACGGAGCTTGCCATTAACAGATGCACTTCTTCAGCGCGTGTTGAACACTATCGCTGAGGCTAGGGCTCCTTCCACTAGACGTCTTTACGCACATAAATGAAGAGTTTTCACAAATTGGTGCGGGTCGCGGGGCTAAGACCCATTCAACTACCCAATACCTATAATAAATAAATGCCGTTCGAGCCCATACATTCAGCGAGCTTGCGTGCGCTCTCTCTCTCAAGACAGCGCTCCTGCTCGCGCTGGCCTCTGTTAAGTGAGTGGGGGACCTGCAGGTGCTGTCAGTTGATGACTCGTGTATTGAGTTCAGGCTAGGTGATTGCAGACTCAACTTAAAGCCTAGGAAGGGTTATGTGCCTAAAGTGCTTTCGACTCCATCTAAAGCGCAGGTCATAACACTAACTGCTTTCCGTCCCGAAACACTGGCCGGGCCGGAGCCGTTTAATACACTTTTGTTGTGCCCTGTACGTGCGGTGCGCATTTATATCGAGCGCTCTAGACAGTTCAGGCTCTCGGACCAGCTATTTGTATGCTTTGGAGAGCGCACAAAAGTCCTGCCAGTGTCCAAGCAAAGGTTGTCACACTGGATCGTCGATGCAATTGCTTTGGCTTATGGCTCTAAGGGTGTGAAATGTCCTATAGGGGTTCGGGCCCACT
>NW_015554069.1:102771-109059 GCF_001515605.1 Sinocyclocheilus anshuiensis
ATGTGTCGTCGCTTGCCTCACATGTGCTGTCAGTGCGAGCAGCGCGTGCGCCTACTCAGCCTCAGTAATGATCTGAGCTGCTTGCCTCAGTAGTTTCGACTAGGTCGTATACACCCCTGTGTTGACGTACCACTAATTCAATGCTGTCCCTATCAGCTTATCACATTGTTATGATATTGTTCATCACGTCTTTTAGGACATGATCACCATCATACTCTGCTTATTTGAGCACCGGTACAGCTGCTGCATCATAACACATAATTTAATTGAAATTAAACGAACTTCAACTAATCTATATGTGATAGCGCCGGAGATGCCGCTATTTCACATTCTCTGTTTCACCGGCATTAACTCCGCCCCTGGTGTGACGCGGCATCGTGTAGTTGCCGCGCCTCCTTGACTTTTATATGGTTTCGACTTCGTTCTGCTCCCTGCCAGTGGAAACGGGAGCCAGTTCTGAACAAGTGCCACTCTTGGCTGAGCACCGGTTCCAGCTCCAGCACCAGCCTCAGCGATATGTGTGTGCGTGCTGTAACACTAACGCCAAACCAGACTTCATTTGCCCCAATCAAAAGCATACACTGTCGGAATCTTTCCCTATCCCCTACATAGTGCACTAGGTGCCATTCACCATACAGAAAAATAATAATTCTGTATACAAGTGACCGATTTCAGCTGCAGCTTCAGCATCAGTACTGCCGCACCCTATACGCAGAGTATGCAGTTTGCGTAGGGCACCAACTCCCAAGGGGGGCACCATCTCAGGCCCCGTCCACACGGAGACGCGTTTAGTTGTATATATAAAGATTTTGTATCGTATAGGCGTTTCGTCCAGATGGATCCGGGGTTTTGGGAGCATGAAACCGGGTCCCAGAGTGGATAAATCTGAAAACGACACCTTTGTGTTTTCGTGTTTACAGCCAATCTGTATATTTTGTGAAATGATGATGTCATCCTCGTCTCGACCTGAGTCACACACCGCTACGTCACGTAACAACAACAACAACATGAACAAACTCTGAACAATTGTCTTTTTGTTAACTAACATTAACACAGATTAATAAATGTATGGTTCCATGTTCGTTTGTATACAGCGCGCACAGTCCAAGTCGTCTTCTCCGTTTTTAGTGTATCTCTGTGGCAGAATTATACTGGTATGGCATGTATACTACATCATTTTGTGTTGGTTTCATGGGTTTCTTGTGTGCACAGTTATTTCTTGAGACATGGGAAAAAAAATTATCAGATAGGGAAAGCTCTGGCTTCGTGTGGATATGGCCTCAGTTGCTCAAAAATAACTTTAGTCCTATATTAATATTAAAATTAACATATACATATGCATATGCATATGCATATAAATAAAAATCTAAACATGAACATATATTATATATTATATATATATATATATAATTATAAAAAATGCATTTTACGGTGAACGCAGTAGACAGGCTAAGCAAACGTGACGCGCTGTGCCTGCATCTGCGCCCGCTCGCACCTCATGTTTGCAGCTGAATGCAAATGATCGTAACTGATGGACAACTATGCCCGTGAAAAGACATCAGCAATCCGGCACAAGAAAGGAAAAAGAAAAAAGCCCAAGATGAACCCCGTGCATTACTTTAACGTACAATCATAATCCTGTGAAACTTTTTTGGCTGTTGACATTAATAACATGTTTTAATGTCGGTAGTAATTTAACCACCAACAACGCATCTAATATTCTATCTGACTTTCCATGTTGCCTTACAACAATTAGCCATGGTTTTACTACGAATAAATCCAACAATCATGGTTGGATGGTAACCACAAATTAACCATGGTTTTGTTTGCATTCATATTGGTGGAAATGAGAGACTAATGACTAAAGTTAATGCTTATATCTTCTAAATGTGACTTGTCGTTGTTTTGGAGCACACAAGCTTATAGATAACCTTAAGGCTATACAACATTTTTAACTTCAATTTTGATTTCATTGGGACTTTAATCAGCTACAGCACCTTGAATATGGTCTGTACGCAATGGGATTTAAGCCTGTATTACTAGTAACCATTCATAACACCTCAGCACAGCCTACAGTAAAGCAGTGTAATACAATTAAAAATGCAAGTTTACAGTGTTCTCTCTGTTGTGTTCTTTACTGCGCTTCTCTGGTTCTGCGCGCGCTTTCTCTTGTCCTGTCCTCCAGAAAGCCGCCAACTCGCGTAATTCAAAAATTAACGGTCATTTTGATTGACCGGCTGACTAACATGATAGATTACTTTATTTAATAATTATATATGATATGAATATATGGATATATTATATCCATGTCTTGGCAACGCCGCTGAAATAGTGTTTTAGAAATAAAATAAATAAGGTTTGGTGCAGCCTTCCACACAGCCGCGGGAGCGTCGTTTCTTCTCTTCTTCTCTATCGCTCGTCCTGTAGGAGGCGCTCTGACGATCTTTAGTTCTCCGGTAAAACCACCGAAGAAAGGAAGGAGACCGAGCACTCAGACGGTAAGTGTTACGCTATTAATGTGTTTTAGCTGTTTTATACGTGGATGTCGTTATTTTTCTAACGCTAGTGTAGAAATCTGACAATATCTGAAATATCTGAGGTATGTCCAGCTTTGTGCTGGCTCAATATTGAAACATCTGAAATAAACATATGTGATAATATTCTCATGTATTCTTCAATAACAAGTCAGTTCTGTGTAGTACGTCGCGGGCGATGCGCTGCGCACCATCTCGATCAGGCTCCTGAAGTCCCTCTCCAGTGTCTGCGTCTGCCGCAGCTTGGTGTCGTTAACCCCCGCGTGAAGCGCGACTGCACCGGTGCTCTCTGGAGGGGAGCAAAGTGTTTCCGGGTGGAGATCTTGAAGACCGGATGCGGCGGAGGGGGAGAGGTCGTCGCCCGCGGCCTGGCTTGTGTCTTTCGCTGCGGGTGCACCCAGGGTCCGTGGTGTCCCGGCGCCAGAGTGAAATACATATGGAAAGATCACGTCCTGGGTGCACCGGGCCTTTGCAGAGAAACACACGGAGTAGAGGTGGTGGGAGAGTTAGCAGCGCGCTGTATACTTACCTCGGACGTAGAATACGATAGGGGATATATTCACACGTTATAGAAACGAAAATTATGGTGTATAAAATTGATTTTAAGATAAAAAAAATAGACCGTAAAGAATTAAATTGACGGAGCTCAAACTCAAAACACACGGCAGCAACAAACAGGAAGTCAGAGCTGAATTTGTTGTTCCACTCAAAGTTATAGAAAAAATTATATTTTATGCAAATTTTGTTTCTTTCAGATAAGAATGCTGGTTCATCTTCTGATGGAGAAACTGCCTCTACATCCAAAGAGCAAAGAACAAAGAAGAGTTTCTCCTGTGCCACCTGTGGAAAAACATTCAGCAAACAGTGTAATTTAAAAAGACATGCCAGAAAGAGAAAACACACAGAACAGAATAACTTCACCTGCAAGATATGCAACATCAGCTTTCCTACCTTCAAAGAGAAAACACTTCATTCAAAAGAGCACAGCGTGAAGAAGGAGTTTCACTGCGAACAGTGCGGGAAGGATCTTTTCACCACTCTTTATAGTATGAGAGCTCATATAAAGACACACGAAGAAAAGTCTCTCCAGTGCAACGAATGTAGCAAGTTTTTCCGCAACAAACGAGATCTTTCTGTTCATATGAGAATTCACACGGGTGAAAAACCATACAAGTGCCCTCACTGCGAGAAGAGCTTCACCCAGAGAACTCATCTGAAAACACATCTACTCACGCACAGCAATGAGAGACCGCATCAATGCCCTCACTGCGAGAAGAGCTTCAGCCAGGGATCTTATCTGAAGACACATCTACTCAGGCACAGCAATGAAAATCCCTATCAGTGCAGTGAATGTGGAAAACCTTTTATAAGCTCAGCTTCTCTAAAGTTACACCAAAAAATGCATTCTGATGAAAGACCATATCAGTGTTCACACTGTGAGAAACGTTTCCATCTTTCAACTCACTGTAAAACCCATGAGAGGATTCACACCGGAGAGAAACTGTACCTGTGCTCCGACTGCGGGAAGAGCTTCGCTAGATCATTTGCTTTCAAAATTCATCAGAGAGTTCACACAGGAGAAAGACCGTATCCCTGTAGTGATTGTGGGAAGGGTTTTATTAACGCAAATGACTTAAAAATACACCGGAGGACTCATACGGGAGAAAAACCTTTTAAATGCTCATATTGTGACAAGACTTTCGCTCGAGGATGTGTCAAGAATGTCCATGAGCGACATCATACAGGAGAGAAACCTTACCGCTGCTCCATCTGCGGCGAGAGATTCGCTTTTAAATGGGGTTTTCAGACCCACAAGAAGAAACACGCTGCCCCAGAATCATCATAGCTTCATCATGTAATTATTTCTAGGTTGTCAAAAACACAGTGTTACAGGAATGTTGTTTTATGGTTGTAAAAAGTAAAACCTGTAACAAGAATGTCTCTAGCACAGGGGTGCTCAAACCTGCTCCTGGAGGGCCGCTGTCCTGCAGAGTTTAGCTCCAACTATAATTAAACACACCTGTAGCAGCTCATCAAGAGCTGTCTGGAATCACCACTGTACCCTTGAATAGGGCACTATTTGAGAAGACAGCCATTTGTAATGGCATCCAAAACCACAGTGGACTTTACACAGTGTGCTCAATCAATCCCACAATGCACCACAATAATGAGTGGACAAATGATGTACACCAACAGCTAGCGAATACCCATAATGCACCGTGAGGGTCGAGCCAAATTAATTTCCGTGTCTCACCAGAAGATGGCATCTGCAGCTGAGTCATCCCTCCATTTTCTAAACCACTGGTCCAATGTGGCCACAGTGTAATATCATACAGGCATAAATTCCTTTTAATTGATTATTAAATTATTTTATTAAGGTTTATAAGTGCTAGTGTCTTTGACAGAGTTCAAGATAAATCTTTTAATATTACTACTGGAACTTGCAGTTAAGTTTCAAATGATTAATAAACCCTTCCGGCACACTCAGTGTGTGAATTCACTCATGAATTTTCATTGACTCCTTCAAGTGGACTAATAGTGATTGGTGGTGATTTCAAACAAAGCAAAGGTCTTCAGACTCACTAGAAACTTCAGGTAAGTGTGTTGGCACTAAACTCTGCAGGATGGTGGACCTCCAGGAGCAGGATTGGACACCCCTGCTCTAGAACATTACATACGGTGTAAAAATGAATCCTATGTTTTTACTTTAAATTCACTGTAATGTGCAGATCAATGTCTGATATTGGATTACTATGTGTGTTTATGGGTTTTTAATCACAGTAACAGAATGATGAGTCCTAATTCTTTTAGCCGTTATTAAATACTTCCTGAAACACATGATGACATCTAATGACCTTTATTGGCCTCAGTCACTTTGTTACACAAACTGAAATGATCCAGACATGAATATGCAATATGTCATAATATCAGTTTTTTGGGATTTACAACGACATTTACTTACAGGTGTGAATCTTGGACATGTTTTAATGTCGGTAATAATTTAACCACCAACAACGCATCTAATATTCTTGTTCTTGTTTGTTCTTGTTTATTTATTTATATAGCACCATTTAAAACACAACCGAGGTTGAACCAAAGTGCTTTACATAAAAAGTACAAGAATGAAAACAAACATCGACAACATAAAACACCACATCGGCATATAAAATACCACCTCAATCATTGTATGCTACGAACATTAGATGTGCTTTCAACAGTTTCTTAAAAATTGACAGTGATTTGGCAGACACACAAACTGAAATGATCCAGACATGAATATGCAATATGTCATAATATCAGTTTTTTGGGATTTACAACGACATTTACTTACAGGTGTGAATCTTGGACATGTTTTAATGTCGGTAATAATTTAACCACCAACAACGCATCTAATATTCTTGTTCTTGTTTGTTCTTGTTTATTTATTTATATAGCACCATTTAAAACACAACCGAGGTTGAACCAAAGTGCTTTACATAAAAAGTACAAGAATGGAAACAAACATCGACAACATAAAACACCACATCGACATATAAAACACCACATCAATCATTGTATGCTACCAACATTAGATGTGCTTTCAACAGTTTCTTAAAAACTGACAGTGATTTGGCAGACCTGATCAGCAGGGGCAACTCATTCCAAAGTCTCGGCCCTATCACAGCGAAGGCCCGATCGCCTTTATATAGGCCAGGGCTGTCCAAACTCGGTCCTGGAGGGCCGGTGTCCTGCAGAGTTTAGCTCCAACTTGCCT
>NW_015554069.1:109907-123655 GCF_001515605.1 Sinocyclocheilus anshuiensis
TTCTTGTTTATTTATTTATATAGCACCATTTAAAACACAGCCAAGGTTGAACCAAAGTGCTTTACATGAAAAGTACAAGAATGAAAACAAACATCAACAACATAAAACGCCACATTGGCATATAAAATACCACCTCAATCATTGTATGCTACCAACATTAGATGTGCTTTCAACAGTTTCTTAAAAATTGACAGTGATTTGGCAGACCTGATCGGCAGGGGCAACTCATTCCAAAGTCTTGGCCCTATCACGGCGAAGGCCCGATCGCCTTTATATACACGATTTGTTCTAGGCACTACAAGTAATTTTTGATTCTCTGATCGTAATGTTCTAGGAGGATTATATGGGATTAAAAGGTTTGCCAAATACAATGGGGCCTGGTTGTTTAAAGATTTGAACACGAACAATAAAATTGTATATTTAATTCTAAAATGGACTGGGAGCCAATTTAAAGAAACTGACACAGGGGAAATCGATTAATATTTCATTACCTTTTTTAATAACCTCGCCGCAGCATTTTGTACTGATTGTAGTCGAGACAAAGATGTGGCGGTGATGCCAGAATACAAAGAATTACAGAAATCCAGCCGTGATAGAATAAAGGCATGGATTACTCTTTCAGAGTCTGAGTTTGTTAAGAACGGTTTAACTTTGGCTAATAAACGCAAATTATAAAAACCAGCCCGAACCACTGAGTTAATTTGCTTATCTAATTTTAGGTTATTATCAATCAGGAAGCCTAAATCTCTTACTGTTTTTTTCAAATACGGTGCCAGAGGGCTCGCATCTAATACATTTTTTGTGGAGTTATTTGGGTGGCTAAAAACAATGACCTCTGTTTTTTCCTCATTTAGCATTAAAAAAATTTTCACATCCAATTTTTGATGTCCTTTAAACACTCTAGAAATGACTCTGTGTGAATTCACTCATGAATTTTCATTGACTCCTTCAAGTGGACTAATAGTGATTGGTGGTGATTTCAAACAAAGCAAAGGTCTTCAGACTCGCTAGAAACTTCAGGTAAGTGTGTTGGCACTAAACTCTGCAGGATGGTGGACCTCCAGGAGCAGGATTGGACACCCCTGCTCTAGAACATTACATACGGTGTAAAAATGAATCCTATGTTTTTACTTTAAATTCACTGTAATGTGCAGATCAATGTCTGATATTGGATTACTATGTGTGTTTATGGGTTTTTAATCACAGTAACAGAATGATGAGTCCTAATTCTTTTAGCCGTTATTAAATACTTCCTGAAACACATGATGACATCTAATGACCTTTATTGGCCTCAGTCACTTTGTTACACAAACTGAAATGATCCAGACATGAATATGCAATATGTCATAATATCAGTTTTTTGGGATTTACAACGACATTTACTTACAGGTGTGAATCTTGGACATGTTTTAATGTCGGTAATAATTTAACCACCAACAACGCATCTAATATTCTTGTTCTTGTTTGTTCTTGTTTATTTATTTATATAGCACCATTTAAAACACAACCGAGGTTGAACCAAAGTGCTTTACATAAAAAGTACAAGAATTAAAACAAACATCGACAACATAAAACACCACATCGGCATATAAAATACCACCTCAATCATTGTATGCTACCAACATTAGATGTGCTTTCAACAGTTTCTTAAAAATTGACAGTGATTTGGCAGACCTGATCGGCAGGGGCAACTCATTCCAAAGTCTTGGCCCTATCACAGCGAAGGCCCGATCGCCTTTATATAGGCGATTTGTTCTAGGCACTACAAGTAATTTTTGATTCTCTGATCGTAATGTTCTAGGAGGATTATATGGGATTAAAAGGTTTGCCAAATACAATGGGGCCTGGTTTAAAGATTTGAACACGAACAATAACATTTTATATTTAATTCTAAAATGGACTGGGAGCCAATTTAAAGAAACTAACACGGGGGTAATTGATTCATATTTCTTCACCTCTATACCTTTACCTTTTTTAGTAACCTCGCCGCAGCATTTTGTACCGATTCTCTCTGACTTTCCATGTTCCCTTACAACAATTAGCCATGGTTTTACTATGAATAAAACCAAAAATCATGGTTGGATGTTAACCACAAATTAACCATGGTTTTGTTTACCACGTATTCTTGAGAGCATTTGATTGGACAGAAAGTCGGATGAGAAGCTGAAGTGCAGGGTGATGTCATCAAAATTGTTGATTCATATTGGTGGAAACGAGAGACTAATGACTAAAGTTAATGCTTATATCTTCTAAATGTGTCTTTTGTCGTTGTTTTGGAGCACACAAGCTTATAGATAACCTTAAGGCTATACAATATTTTTTACTTCAATTTTGATTTCATTGGGAATTTAATCAGCTGCAGCACCTTGAATATGGTCTGTACGCAATGGGATTTAAGTCTGTATTACTTACTAGTAACCATTCATAACATCTCAGCACAGCCTACAGTAAAGCAGTGTAATACAATTAAAAATGCAAGTTTACAGTGTTCTCTCTGTTGTGTTCTTTACTGCGCTTCTCTGGTTCTGCGCGCGCTTTCTCTTGTCCAGTCCTCCAGAAAGCCGCCAACTCGCGCAATTCAAAAATTAACGGTCATTTTCATTGACCGGCTGACTAACATGATCGATTACTTTATTTAATAATTATATATAATATGAATATATGGATGTATTGTATCCATGTCTTGGCAACGCCGCTGAAATAGTGTTTTTGAAATAAAATAAATGAGGTTTGGTGCCGCCCTCCACACAGCAGCGGAGCGTCGTTTCTTCTCTTCATCTCTATCTCTCGTCCTGTAGGAGGCGCTCTGACGATCTTTAGTTCTCCGGTAAAACCACCGAAGAAAGGAAGGAGACCGAGCACTCAGACGGTTAGTGTTTAGTCTGTTTACATTATTCATGTGTTTTAGATGTTTATACGTGGATGTCGTTATTTTTCTATCGCTAGTGTATAAATCTGGCAATATCTGAGTTATGTCCAGCTTTGTGCTGACTCAAGATTGAAACATCTGAAATAAACGTGATAATATTCTCATGTATTCTTTAATAACAAGTCAGTTCTGTGTATTTCAGCTCTTGTTCAGTCGTATGTAAACAATCCTTTTGAGGTTAAATCAGTGTCAGTTCATTATAAATGCGTCTTTAATAATCATGGTGTGTGTCTGTTCAGATGTTGAGCATGAAAGCGCAGGTGGATGTGGTCTGCTGTAAATCAGTAGGAACTGATCTGTCCATGCTGGATATTGAGGATTTCATCACAGAAATCTGTCAGCTGAAGAAAGAGGTGGCTTCACTGGAGGCAAAGCTGAGAGAAAGAGGAGACAAACTGAACAGAGAGGTTTGAGCAGCTCTTCATTTCATCTTTAGCTGCTAATATGGACTGATTGTTATGTGAATTAATGTCTTATTTTTAATCATACTCTTACTAGATGTATTACTGATTGTGTTTGTCAGGATGTGGAGCAGGTTTCAGTGCGTGTGACTGATGGGACAGAAGCTCAGGATTCAGTCTGGAGCGTCAGAGATCAGAGATCCAGAGACACACAGGACTCAGAGCTCAGCCTCACTTTACTCTGTTATACTGACGCTCAGGATCATGAATCCACTGATCAAACCTCTGACTGTAACGCTGGAGAACAGCAGATGCTGCAGACGCCGCTGAAGACGTGCTCCGTCAAACTGGTGGACTGCAGGAACCTGATAGAGAGCAGAGGAGAAGAAACCACCGCAGAGAAAGAACAACAACACAGTGATGAGGATGAAGATCAGAATAATGGGAATGATGAAGATCAAGATGATGATGATGGTGACTTCGTTCTTCCAGGTATGTTTTTTTCTTTTTATGACCATGATATGCCAAGTTAACAGAATTATTAAGAAATTGTAAAATATTGTGTATTTACTACTTGCGGTATTTGCGTCAAAAAATATTAAAGGAACACTCCACTATTTTTTAAAATAGGCTAATTTTCCAACTCCCCTAGAGTTAAACAGTTGAGTTTTACCGTTTTCAAATCCATTCAGCTGATCTCCGGGTCTGGCGGTAGCACTTTTAGCTGTAGCTTAGCATAGATCATTGAATCTGATTAGACCGTTAGCATCTCGCTCAAAAATGACCAAAGAGTTTCTATATTTTTCCTATTTAAAACTTGACTCTTCTGTAGTTACATCGTGTACTAAGACCGATGGAAAATGATAAAGTTGAGATTTTCTAGACCGATATGGCTAGGAACTATACTCTCATTCCGGCGTAATAATCAAGGAACTTTGCTGCCGTACCATGGGTGCAGCAGGCACAATGATATTACGCAGCGCCTGAAAATAGGCTAACTTCCGTCAACATAACCAACGTGACCACCTGCTTGCACAGGGAGCGTGCTGGGGACTATTTTCAGGCGCTGAAAGAAAGACATGACAACATTTATAGGATCCCAAACTACACTCAATGGCCAACTGATGCTGACATTATGGTCTATGACATTGGCACAGATTCTGTGTAATAAACAATTCTTTGACTGTATATAGTTCTCAAGTTGGAAAAGGTGTTTAGTTCACACTTTAAGTGAACCTTAGTTCCCAGGACAATTACAAAAAAGCTGATCAAGACATAAAAAGATGAGACATAAACACACGACGACAAGTATGACTGAAATGTTAGTGTCAAAAAAATAAAAATAAAACGCGTTTATTCTGTGGCACCTAAAGAAATAATTTGGCGCCTAGTTTTGTTTCTTATAGGAGCCAATGGCTCCTTAGTTAATTTTTTTTGTCTGGAGCCCTATACTAGGGGTGTAACGGTTCATGGTAAAAAATCGAACCGTACTGTTCTGCACCCACGGTTCGGCACGCACTTGCACCGCAGTTCAACTTAAATCTGACAACGCATCTATTTGTAATAATCTAATCTTATTGTAAATGGGTATCTATTAAATCATTTTATTTAGTGAAGCACAACCCTCATAGAAAGAATGTGTGTATTATTTGGTAACTAATGTGTTTCCAGTCCGTGTGTTTCACTTTGCAAATGGGGGTTGGGCACCCACCGGCAGAAACATAAATCGGGAATTATACAAATGAATATATGAATTAATTCATTATATGAATGTACCTCTGAAGGTTCTGACTGTCTTCAGAAAAGATTCGATGGCTTTTTGTTTTCGTCTTCGCTCCATGTAATACCTAAAGAAGTGTTCTTAATTGCAATGCTGCTTTGTCTACGGAGTTCAGGGGAAACGGCTCTAATTCAGCTTTTCCATAAGCGCCACCTGCTGTCAGAGAGTGGATTTACAGAGACTTACATTCACATTCAGTTTCTGTCTGGCCAAAAAACGGACCGAATTTGCATGCCCTACTGTAGCCTAAATTTTGACCAGTTGATGAAAAACAAGCTTATGGATTCTACACATTTAAACAATTCAGAGAAGTTATCTTAAATTCTTTATGGAGCGGATAAAATACATATAATCATTGATTAATCAATTATCATTTTGACTTAACCCTTTTCGTTATTTAAAGACTGAAACGTGAGGTTTACCATTTTATGAAACTTTTTCAAAGCTTTATTTGAACATTTGCATTAGATATTTGAACGTGCTATTAGTTAAACATTGGCAATGTTGTTGTTTTTTGTGATTATGCAAACAAAAATCATTTTATTTGTTGTTTGTTGATTTTAAATATAAAACTTTAAGTGATTTATGTGTCAGTACTTTTTGAACATCTCCAGCACATGTTAACAATACCGTGATAATACTGATAACCGTGATAATTTTGGTCACTATAACGTGATAAGAAATTTTCATACCATTACATCCCTAAGTGACTGATACAAACCGAACCATAAATAATTTGAACCGTTACACCGTTTTTTCTGGACTTGAATTGGCCTATTTTTGCAGATGACGTTGTAAATGATGTGTGTTTCGGAGGGAAGTATGGTCATTTCTTTTACCGTTTTTTGCAAATATTTGACGTATTTTAATAACTTATAATATGTTTTTTGTTTTTTTTGCTGTATTTGCCTTGTTTTGATATGTTTTACATTTACATTTACATTTAGTCATTTTGCAGACGCTTTTATCCAAAGCGACTTACAATTTGGGGATACATAAAGCGATTCTTCTTAAAGAGGCAAACAGATACAGGAAGTGCTTGTAATACCAAGTTTCTAGACATTGTTCAAATAAGTACAAGTTAGAAAGAGAAGGAATAAATAAAGAGAGAGAATTTTTTTTTATTATTATTTTTTTTATATAATGATGATGATGAAGTCGAGTAGCTTTGAAAGAGATGAGTTTTCAGCTGTCGCTTGAAAATTGTCAGGGATTCAGCATTCCGGATAGGGGTGGGAAGATCGTTCCACCAGCCAGGAATGGTGAACGAGAATGTTCTGGAAAGTGATTTTGAGCCTCTATGTGCCTGTATGATGGGACCCAGTGATGTTGTGTATATGGAGAAGAGGAGGGGTCCAAGAACTGATCCCTGAGGAACCCCAGTGACAAGTTGATGTGCTTTGGATACCTCCCCTCCCCAAGCCACCCTGAAAGACCTACCAGTGAGATAGGATTCAAACCAGCGAAGAGGAATCCCTGTGATGCCCAGTGAAGAGAGGGCAGACAGGAGGATCTGATGATTGACAGTGTCAAAAGCAGCAGATAGATCCAGCAGAATAAGAACTGATGATTTGGAATCAGCTTTTGCAATCCGCAAGGCTTCCGTGACTGACAGTAGCGCAATCGCAGTTGAATGGCCACTCCTGAATCCTGACTGGTTAGCATCCAGTTTGTTGTTCTGTGAAAGAAACAATGATATCTGGTTGAAAACAACTCTTTCGAGGGTTTTCGCTATGAATGGAAGGAGAGAGACAGGTCTGTAGTTATCTGTAAGTTATCTGTAAGTGTTTAATGTAGGTTTTTTGAGCAGTGGGGTTACCCGAGCCTGCTTGAATGCAGTGGGGAAGGTGTCTGTGAGTGATGTTTTGCTGTTGTATTGTTTACCCGGCAGGGTAATTGATTCATTTTTATAATTGTATTTTGTTATCATTCTTTAGTTTTAAGGTGGTAAATGGTCCTTGGTTGTCATGACAACATAACTTTATTACAGTATTTTGTCAATTAATGTTTTGGTGAGCTTTTGGGCTGGAAATTGTCGACCCAATCTGGCAACACTGCCACACATCACATCAGACTTTGTATTTATTTAAATCACAGCCTTTGCAGTTTGATAACCGCACTAAGATCATTTCATTTTTATTTTGACGGATCGTCCAGCTCTAGAATTTAAAGAGAAAGTTAAATATTTTATGACCATTTTGTTACTTTCAGACAATGCTGGAGAAACTGCATCTACATCCAAAGAGCAATGGACAGTGACGGACTATGGAAAGAAATTCAGCAAACAGGGTCATTTAATGAGACATGAGAAAAAACACAGAGAACAGAAAGACTTCATTAGCAAGAGTTTTCCTACCTTAGCAGATAAAACACTTCATTCAAAAGAGCACAGCGTGAAGAAGGAGTTTCGCTGTGAACAGTGCGGGAAGGATTTTTTCACCACTCTTCATTGTATGAGAGCTCACATAAAGACACACGAGGAAAAGTCTTTCCAGTGCAACGAATGTAACAAGTTTTTCCGCAACAATAGTAAACTTTCTATTCACAAGAGGATCCACACGGGTGAAAAACCATACAAGTGCCCTCACTGCGAGAAGAGCTTCAGCCAGGGATCTAATCTGAAGGACCATCTATTTACACACACCAACGAAAGGCCGCATCAGTGCAGTGAATGTGGCAAGTTGTTCAACATCAAACAAAATCTTTCACGTCATAAGAGGGTCCACACGGGTGAAAAGCCGTACAAGTGTCCTCATTGCGAGAAGAGCTTCACCGAGGGATCTAGTCTGAAGAAACATGTGCGTTTGCACAGCAATGAGAGACCGTATCAGTGCAGTGAATGTGGGAAAAGTTTTATAAGCTCAGGTTCTCTAAATTTTCACCAAAAAATACACTCTGATGACAAACCGTATCAGTGTTCACACTGTGAGAAACGTTTCCATCATTTGAGTCACATGAAAACCCATGAGAGGACTCACACCGGAGAGAAACCGTACCTGTGCTCCGACTGCGGGAAGAGCTTTTCTAGTTCATTTTCTTTAAAAGTTCATCTGAGAATTCACACGGGAGAAAGACCATATCCCTGTAGTGATTGTGGGAAGAGGTTTTATAAGCTAAGTGACTTAAAAAAACACCAGAGGACTCATACAGGAGAAAAACCTTTTAAATGCTCACTTTGTGACAAGACTTTCGCTATATCAACTTCCCTGAAGATCCATGAACGAATGCATACTGGAGAGAAACCTTACTGCTGCTCCATCTGCGGCGAGAGATTCGCTTATAAATTGGGTTTTCAGACGCACAAGAAGAAACACGCTGCCCCACAATCATGATAGATTCATAATTTTAGGTTGTGTAATAATGTAGTGCTACGGGAACATTATTTTATGGTTGTAAAAAATAACCCCTTAAACTAAAATGTCTCTAGAACATTATTTACTGGGTAGAAATAAATCGTTTGGATGAAAATTCACTGTAATGTGCAGATCAGTGTGTGATATTGGATTTTTGAACTGAGCTGGACAATGACATCACTGAATAAACAATGAACTGACTTTAGCTGAAAAATGTACTATTTACTTTTGTCATCTTTTTTTGAGCTGCTTTACAGCAGAATTGAATTTTGTTTGGTTTATTGAAACATTATTTTTTTGTGCAACACTGTAAAGCTGCTTTAACACAATCTGTATTGTATAAAGCCCTATTAAAAACTAGAGAAACAACCTCTTTCGGAAGACAGATTCAAACTGGTTCATCTTCACTAAACCTTTTCTTACATGAGGAAATGAAAGCCGCTGCTTGTATTTAAGCTGAAGTCTCCAAAGTCAATGAGAGGTAACCTGCATATTTGATTCATTTCCTGGTGTGAACTACATGAGCTGATTCGTCTGAGTGAAACCTCCAGCGTACACCTCACACCTGGAACGGCCGTATTGAACAGATAGAAAGCGACAGAAGACCTGTGTGCGGCAGGACTATAGCTTTGTGCGAAGTCTCCCAGCAGAATGCTTTCATGTGTCTTTAAAGGTCAAGCCTCTCGTCATCCAGGACATGACAGATGCTCTATATCTCCGTAGAGGTTGCTGTTAAGGTCAAAAGGTGAGTTTAGATGTTTACAATCTCTGCTTTACCATATTCAATGATAATGTCCTTAGCATGCAAATTTACCTGACTATTGCTGAACTATATATCCTCTCATGAGCAGATCCAACTAATCAGCTTGCAACACTCCTCCTTGACCAGAAGGAGGCAACACCATGCTATACATGTCAGTTAGACTATCACTTCATGTCTAATTGGACAGCTCTTGGCCAAAATACTGAGAAATATTAAAGGGGTCATGACATGACAAACCAAATTTCCCTTGATCTTTTGACACAGAAGAGGTCTTTGTATGCTTAATACATCCTGCAAATTTCATAACTTAAAGGGATAGCTCATGTTAATGACAGAATGTTCATTTTTGTGTGAACTATCCCTTTAAAATGGCCTCATCGTCAATAAAAAAGCATTTATGTAATAACCCTCAGAAAACGGCTCATTTTGGATCTGAGGGGCAAGATGACGTCACACGGGCGCAGTCGTTTGCATATGACTGCCTCCAGAGCAACACGGAAACATTTGTTGAAAGATGAAGCGGCACTAGATCTGACTGCAGCTGCATCACAAACTGTAAGTAAATGATTTCATGATGCTTTGTCTGGAAATGACAGTTTTATTTAATCATGTTGTCAAAACATGCAATAGCGAGGGGGCGTTGATAATGATTCCTATGCAATGACGTTAGCCAATCATAACAGTGGCTGATTCTTGACAAGCCTTAAAGGACACGCCTCTTAAAACAGGTCGCTTTAGACAGAGGGGCAGAATGAGGGTTGAAAATAATTTCTCCACATATTTGTTTTTTTTTCTTCGTTTTTTTGTGCAAAAAGCTTTATTAACATTGTAAGTAAACCTCAAGGAGCATATTAAAATAATAATAAAAAATGCATGTCATGACCCCTTTAAACAAAATGTATCTAATTTTAGTCTAAAGTCGATGTGACTAGAATTTGATGAGTTCTTTTAAGTTATATATTATTCACTGTCAGTCTTAGATTTTTTATTTATTTATTTTTTGTAATGAATTTTGTGGAAATCCAATGGAAGATAATCACACCGTCTTTATTATGAACTTTTTATTATGTGTTTATTTGACTTGAATGCCAAAGTGGAAGCATCTTTCCATCGTGACATTTCAGAAATATTCAAAATAGCAGAATATAAACAGAATATATAGTTCTGAATACCATAGCAAAACTTCACGTTTGTCTTGTCTCTGAGCTTCATCGTCTTGTAGGTCTGAAGTCTCTAATGTCCTCATAATTAATGGGTAGATTTTTACAATCAGCAGGTCTGTGATTAAGCTGTTGGGAGGTAAAAGCAGAGAGAGAAGAACTGAGGATTTAATGACATAAACACTATTATTTTAACCACTTAATGGAGTGCTAGTGATTTCCAAAGTGTTTTACATTTGACAAACCTATTTGAAAAATCTTCCCCAAAGCCACTAGAAGGCAAGCCTGCAACCTTAAGTCAAAAAAGCGTAACAGCTAATGCTAGCAGCTTTTCTGCTTAGGCCATTTTTTTTTTATGGATGTCAATGGAGTGTAGGCTTCACTACATTGAATAAACAGAAACGGCTTATCATTTAATGAATCGACAGCCTATCTGCTAATCTTCAACATGTTTTACACTAAACAATACTTTTGGATTGAACTATTTTTAGAGTTTACCATGAAAAAAAATTATGTTTTATAAGAGAAGTCACTGACTTTGTGACAGATGGGATTCAGTTTACGGCTCTTCCCATTAATTTCGATGGGATCCGTAAACTGTGATTGAGTGTCGCACAACTCTGATTGAAATTCAGTGACATCAAGGCTGTAATGTGATTGGTTATTAAGGCACACATGATCCAAGTTAGCCGTTACACTTTCTCCACACTCTAAAAAAATGCTGGGTTGTTTCAACCCAACTTTGGGTCAAATATGGACTAAACCAACTTTTGGGTTAAAATATTTCATTAAAAAATTTAACCCAACAGTTGGGTTAGTCCATATTTGACCCAAAGTTGGGTTGAAACAACCCAGCATTTTTTAGAGTGCAATAGTAATACAGACTCTCTCATCTCCTTATAGTAAGACAATCCCCTTGTCCAAATACCCACGCTTGTGGTCTTTGCATTTGACCACTTGACTACTTATATGACGTATTTCCTGTATTTGGGCTCAGTGTTCAAGTGAGGATGAAGACCACAAGTGTGTGTACAACTTTTCATTACCTGATGGGACACACTTATAGTGTTGTACAAATGCAAGTGTTTATATAGCTTTATTTTTATTTTAAATACTTTGCATTGTAAAATCAACTTCTAAATGTCTGTTCAGTAGTCCTTATAACATGACAATTTAATTTGTTGTGCTAATTAAGTATAAAAAACGTACAAAATAAATATCACCACTACTCATCTTTGCACCATAAAACGTGAAACACTTTGGTTTTCTACCAAATTATATGTGATAATTGGCCCTGTCTAATTATTATATTAATATTTAACTTACATCGGAAAGGTTCCCGTGATATCGCGAGATCTCGGCAAAAGTCTCACGATTTATTCCAAAACATGATGCATGATGGGTAAGCCTCGAATAGCGCGCCGGAGCGGTTTTCAAGTTAGTGTTGATTTAGTGTGCGTTAAGGGCACTGTGCTTTGGTGTTTTAAAGGTGCACTAAGTGACTTTTGAAACACACTTTTGATGACAGCGTTGGATCGAGTCCCAAAACACACTTGTAGCCAAACAGCAGTAAGGGGTGCACAGGACAAACAGCTCAATTTGAGTGCACAGGACGGATATCAGCAGAACGACTATAGATAGAGAGAGACGGAAATATCAGAGGAAAATATCAGAGAAGCAAAACATTAAAAAGAAGGGTTACGGTCAGGCAAGAGGTAGGACCCGCGTAAATATTGGAGCAGCTTTCCAGCGCTGGAGAGAACTCAAGAAGCGGGAAGGGCTTGAATCGGACGCCGAGGTTGCATTGTTCCTTCTTGATAGGTGAATAACGTTGATTTTGCTTTGTTTCACACAACCTATCTTTGTTGGCTTTGGTTTGAATATGCTTGTGTGTCATCTTCACTTGTTTCAGCGATCGTCGTTATGCCAGGGTTGTGTACGTACGTATGGGGTGGAGATTTCAAAATAAGGGCGAGGTCCTATTGGGGTATGTGTTTGTTTTGGTGCTTTCAAATATCAACTTCATTTGGCAAAAACCTAGACCTGGGACAGTCTTGCGCACTTTGTGTTGCGCGCACGTGCTCTCAAGTGGCCAAGGCCGCAATTGTGGGTATTTGGACAAGTCACATCTCTGTCTTCCCTGAGTTTGACGCACCTCTCACAGTGACTTTGGTCAGCGCTTCACTGGAGCCCACGTGATTGGTCGCCACACACTTATACGTGCCGCTGTCCGATACTTTCAGCTGCACGATCTTCAGCAGGCCGTCTTTGGTGGTCTCCGCCCCCGGCGGCATGGAGGCTCCGCCCACACGCGTCCAGCGGAAGCGGATTGGATGAGAGCCATGAGCGAGACACTGCAGACGCAAGGCGTCACCGGGACGAGCCACTGTCTCCTCCATCAGTGTGGTGGCGTACGGAGGCGCTGAGGACGAGAGCAGACAGTTCATAAACACAGTGCATATGAGGGATGGGTTCAATGGGTTAATCTCTTGATAACTGTCACGAACATGTCCATCTCTATCTCACCGCAAAATCCAATAAACGGGAAATTAGGATCATTAGGAGTTATTTTGGGCAAAAAAAAAAATCTAATTTTCATTGCTGTAAAAAAAGATATGGATTTTTTATTTTATATACAGTGTTCTTTACTGTATTGTAGTTTACTGTATTTATAAATGAAAACACAAAACAATCAAAATGTTCATAATGTATTTTTAATGTATAAGGCTACATTATGTATCACATAATGTACATTTGTAAAAATTTTAAACCAGTGTATTTTTTTTCTGTATTGTTCAATTGTCAAACATCGTATTTTTTATGTATTTTTGTAAATGATTTAAAAACGTGTATTAATGTAATCTTACTCTACTGTAAAATGTATTTTGTATTTATTAAAAAGGGTTCAAAACCAGTGTATTTACTGTATTATTTGATTGTCATGAAAAATACATAAATATAATAACAGTGTATTTTTAAAACATCTATTTTAACTATTTATTAAATAGTTAAATTATTCATAAAGTAAATTCGATAGTTAAAGTTATTCAACTGTTTGTATTGTTTAATTGTCATAACAACCATAAATAGTAATAACAATATATTAATTTTAAGATGTATTTTTTTAATTTATTTAAGTTTAAAATCTGTGTATTAAAAATATATGACAATGAATAACATTCATTAATAATAATGTGTATTTTTGGCATGTATTTTTAATTTAAGTTATAAATCTAGTGTTTAAATAATGTAACTGTAATGTGTTTAATTGTCATAAAAAAAGTAATGTCCCAATGTCTTAAAACTGGCTTCATTTTCTTTTTGCAGAATATATATATATATATATATATATATATATATAT